>NC_056523.1:332554628-332610293 GCF_019175285.1 Sceloporus undulatus | reverse complement strand
TCGGAACACTCTTTCTGATCAAGCGTGTCAACAACTTTCAATTGTCTGCATTGAGAAATGACTTCCTATCTTATGACAGCACAACAGAGGCAGGTGGAACTGTTAATATAATATTTTGAGACACATCCATGCCCTTCCTTACTTTGCTGACACTGGGGAGGCTGGCACAGATGGTTCCAAATCAGCAGGCACAGGTAGGGAGGCTTGGCACTAGCAGCTGGCACCTGTGAAGTTCAGCCAACATGGGTACTCCAGACAGGTGGTCCCTCCAGCCGCCAGGTGGCTTCTCTTAGCAACCACACCAACTATTGCAAATGTGTCAAAGACCAGGGATAACGCAATGGCTGGCACCTCAGTCGGCATCCCCACCTGCCCAAGTTTATGAATCATCAGTCGTTGGATTTTCCTGGCAGATCTGTGCCTGGTGTCTTCCCAGTGTTTGCTTCAGACATCATTCTTTCTTCCAAACACATCAGATTGCAGTCAGCTTTAATAGCAATGATGAGGTGATGTTTTCCCAAGGAAACAGGCTGTGAGCCCTTCCTTTGCAATAGAAAGATGACAGGTTGTGGCTGTTGTGGTTGCTTTTCTTCCCCCTCCAAGCTTGATCCAAGCTTCACTCAGTTGTTAGAGAGGATCTTTTGCACACCTCTTGCTACATAAACTAGCACAGCTTCTTTGAGGAGACAAAAATGTGCTCCTGAATATAATGCTAGCTCTGCACGATCTCTGGAAAGAACAGAATGCCACTGTGAAGTCACAATGAAAACCTTTGCTTCATTTGTTCCTACCTGCAAGAATACAGGATTTCAACCATTTCCTCCCTGCTCTGCCATATGGGTTTCTCTGAGATTTCCAAGCCCTTCTTGTATTTTGGGACTTTGTTGGGGAAGATTCATTGGTGCAAAAGTACACATGGTTTTCCTGCACAAAAAATATAAGGGGGATCAATACTGTAGAAGAGATGCAGTTTGACAATACTGTAGCTCCATCCTATGAACCATTGGATTTGTAGCTTTACAAGATCTTTAGCTTCTCTGCCAAAGAATGCTGGTGCCTCACCAAACTACAAATCCCAAGATTCTGTATGATGGAGCCACAGCAGTTAAAGTGGGGTCAAATTGCATCATTTCCACAGTGTAGTTGCATGCATATTTGGGGGCAAAAAATTTGTGTTTTAGGCAAAACATGCTGTTTCCTGCAAAAAAAAAAAGGGGGGGGGGGTTATTTGCACAGAAAATACATGCAGGAAAACCACACATGATATTTCTGAGCAAAAATCTATCTATGAATACAGACTGCACAGGAAAACCATCTGCATTTGAGCACAAATAAATTGTCCCCAATGAAATCTGAAAAGAATCTTGCATCTGCGTCCTTTTCCTTGGTGACGAGTCTTGAGTGTTGAGATATCCTTTGGGGGTGAGAATGCCAACATTACAGAGTATTTTTCACATCCCTGCTATGGAACATGCTTTCAAGTGTTCCTGGCGGTGAGGAATGGGTTTTCCTCTCTCTTCAGGACCCTTTGAGATGAGAACCGGGACTTGGCTAGGTGCTTTGTGGCTGAAATGCAAAACTTGACCAATTTCCTTTAAAAATAAAAATAAAAAAATAGCCCAATTTTTTTGTTTGAAAATTATTCAAGTGAATTGTAGGGTTTACAAGGATTGCATTAATGAAAACGGACAGCAAACAAGAAAACAGCGCAGACTGATAACAACTATGGAAGAGGCATATAATAATGTAAATCGTTCTTTGAGGCTGAGCAGTCATAAAGAGGAATGCATCCAGTCAAACCTTTATCGTTTTGAAATTGTTGGCATTTATACCCCACAAAATGAGCCTGTCTACACTCACGGGCTGTTTTCCCAATTATCAGGAGGGGCAGCCAACAAGAATCAGTAACACACAAACAGACAAGCCAAATTTTGAAAGCAATAAAGCTTTTCCAACTTGAATTTAGGGGATGTTAACTCCAACAACCTACTATCCTCCTGGTGGCTTGTTCTCGTCTGTGGGGTAATTGCACTGACCTTAATATCCTCTGCTCCATTACTTTACGTGACTGCTTTCCCAAGCAATAGCTCTCCTAAGCAATGCTCATGACTTGTTTGTCGACTTCCAGCAGGTTGCTCATTGTGTAAACAAAATGCTGGACTAGGGAGATTTTTGACAGGACTCTACACATGTTCTTATGCATTTATTTTTGTGCTTATAGGTTCTCTGGCTGAGATCCTACATCATGGTAGTGGTGCTGGTGGTGGTTGCTGATATCATTGTTCTTATACAGTCAAGTTGGTTTCATATTATAGAATTACATAACCATAAAGTCTGAAGAGATTTGAAAGGGCCCTTCAGTCCAACCTGCTTCTGCCATTCAGGGAGACACAATCAAAGCTCTCCTGACAGATGGCCATCCAGCCACTGTTTCACAATCCCCATCTTCCACTGTCACACAGCTCTTACCATGAGGAAGTTCTTAATGTTGAGGTGGAATCACTTTTCCTATAGTTCAAACTTCTGGAGCAGCAGAAAAGAAGCTTGCTTCATCCTCAATATGATATCCCTACAAATATTTGAACAGGACTATCTTGTCACACCTTAACCTTCTCTTCTCCAGGCTAAACAGGCCCAGCTCCCTAAGCCATCCCTCAGAAGGCTTGGTGGTTTTCTGACCCTTCACCATTTTGGTCACCCCCCTCTGGACATGTTCCAGCTTGTCCACATCCTTCTTGAATTCTGGTGAATTCCCAGAACTGGACACAATATTCTAGATGAGGTCTGGCCAAAGTGGCACTATCACTTCCCTTTCTCTGGACACTATACTCCTATAGATGCAGCCTAATATCACATTGGTTTTTTTCTAGCTGTGCATCACACTGTTCTCATAGCATCTTTGAGACTAAGTGAAAGAAGCTGGTAGCATGAGCTTTTGTAAACTTGACCCTACTTCCTCGTGAGAAACCCATGTTGACTTTTAGTTATCACAGCATTCCTTTCTGAGTGCCTACACACTGTGTATGACAGCCCTATGAATGGGACCTCCAAGAACCTTGGTCTACCACATCCCTGATCAGGTCTTGGAGTCTCACAGCATAGTGGCTTCTTTGATGGTGACAATCCACTTGTACTGTGTTCTCCCTGTTTTCCTGCTGCTTTCCACTTTTCCCAGCATTACCACCTTTTCCAGTGAGTCCTGTTGTCTCATGTGTCCAAAGTACAACAACCTCAGTTTATTTAGGAATATCGTGTTTGCATCCTACAAACCTTTATAGGTGGTGTACTGTGTTGACTGTGTTATGCAACCCTTGTGTTTAATGACAATATTGCCGAAGCAGGTCCACAGTGGAATGCACAACTGCATATGCATTGACTTGAGTAATAGCACTATATATGCAACTCCACTTGATTATTCACCTTGATTATTGGCTCACTGGGTGCAATTTCTCCAGGCCCCTCCCTGGGCAAAAGGCCCATTGCTGGACCATTTGCTTCCTCTTCCTCTTCAGTCACATCTTGAATTGCTTGTTATTATCAACATGGTGTTTATTTCTTGAGTATCTGAGTCAACATGCATATGGACCAGACTGTTTGTCCCACTGAAGTTGCAGGGTGAGAATGGGTTTCGATGTGGAGATTTTTGTACTGCTCTCTATTGTACTGTTAAATTTCAGTGTCCACTATTACTAGAGCAACTCAGTATTTGCCCTGGTTTGAGAAATGTTCCAGAGCCCCAACAGTCACAAATCTGGCAATGAGCATGGAAGACTTCACCACAGTGCAATGACTGTTGCATCCGTTCCTGATCTACAGAATCTTAAGATAACTTAGTTTTTTGTGGGTTTTTTGGGCTATGTGGCCATGTTCTAGAAGAGCTTATTCCTGATGTTTTGCCTGCATCTGCAGTTGGCATTTTCAGCTGCAAATGCCAGCCACAGATTCAGGTGAAATATCAGGAATAAACTCTTCTAGAACATGACCACATAGCCCAAAAAACCCACAAAAAGCTATGGATGCTGACCATGAAAGCCTTCGTCTTTGCTTCACAAACAAAGAGAACATGTTCTACTATTGTGTGGCCCACAAAGACTGAATGAATGGCAAACAAACAAGGAGGAGGAATCATCCAGTGGTAGTTAATCGGCAGTGTGTGTAGGTGAGGTTCCAGAAGAGGGAATCGTTTCAAAACTGCCAGGTGTGTGTTTTCTTGGCAGAGGTCAGGCTCATCTGTGTAAATAAGTTACCTCCTCCGTGTGACATTGCACAGTGGATGAAAAGATGAAAGTCCCACGCAGCCAAGGCTGGAAAGCCTTCTGTCAACAAGATATGCCAACTCAATCATGGTGACTTTAAACAAAGCCTGGTGGGCACAAACTCTGCTCCTGGTTGGAACAGAGTGGCTTGAAGAGTGTTCTGTTTTCCATTAATTGTCCTCTCCCCTTCTGTAAATGGTGGAATTGTGTGTAGCAGAAAAACAGGCCATAACTGCAAAAGGACTACTCATAATGTTTTGGGACTAGGGTGGCCAGATCTCAAGGTCTGGCTTGCAGTTTCCAGTTTTTGTGGGTCATCTTCAAACACATCTTCAGAGGCTGGATGGCCATCTGTTGGGGATGCTTTGATTGTGATTTCCTGCATGGCAGGGGTTGGACTGGATGGCCCTTGCGGTCTCTTCCAACTCTACGATTCTATGATTCTATGATCTTCAGGTGGAAGATGAGGTTGCAGGTTCTCCAGTATTGTTTCCAGGGAAGGGGCTGTGTAAAAAAATATCCAGCTCAGCTAGTAGAGGAGCAGCTTGCTACAATTTCTGAGCTAGTTTCCTTCTTCTCTGCCAGCAGTTATGGCACCAGGGCTCACCCTCTTCTCTACTCTGCATCGACCTAGCAACTAGGCTAGATGAAATGTCCCTTTTCCTGTCTCCCTAAACAAGCAAGAAGAAATAATTCCCCCATTTGACTTTGATCTAGGAATAGTCTCCTTGGTTAATGTTTCTGTGTGCATTTGGATGAGAAGCTGTGAGCAACTGTGGGTGGTACTAAATGCATTAATGATATCACCAGGAGCCATCCTGAGGTGTTAGGTTTGGGCTTGGAAACCTCAGGGCCTGGGGCAATCCTGAACTGGCAGCCAGTGGCATCATTAAGGTTGGTGCCACCTCAGTGTGGTAACTCATGCTGTTACCCCCAGTCTGCCTCGTACACTTCTCACTTGTCCCTCTCCATCAATCAGGGCACCTCTGCCATTGTGGGAGTGGCCTGCTTCTGCCACCCAGCACACTTTTCCCCATTCACCCAGCAGTTGTGCCAGACCCAGAAGGAGTTGCTGGGCAGCAGCAGGCCAACCCACCGCCATCAGTAGCCACAGCCAATGGACAGCAAAGGATGGATGGAGGGGTTTGGCCGGGGGGGGGGGGGGGCTTGGGGCTGGATGGGTGCAATTACCCCACCCCACTCCCTCTGAGATATCATCTGGTGCATTCCACACTCACCGCAACCCCCTAGTGACAGCCCTACTGGCAAATCTATTTGGGACTGAAGCTTCATTTAAAAAAGTGACAGATCACAGGGAGAGCTTGTCATGTCATGGAAGAGTGGTAGCCAAACAAAAACAAAACCCAAAAAAGTTTGTGTTGCTACATTGCACCTCCACATGTAACACTTTGTCCATGGCATTCTGCTCAGCTAACCCTTCTACCTCCTGCAGAAGGTAGCTTCCCAGTTCCGGAGTTGTACCCACCTGGCCAATTTGTGGCTGAGGATCAGGCAGTGTCTAGCTGCAATTCTGCAACTGGATGAAGAGAACAGATGTTGGACTCCCAGATCTCCAGATGGTATGATAGTCATGTCTGTGTTCATGTTGAACCCTCAACCCCCTCCTTCTAAATGATCATGGGCACACACTCTGGTGCTTGGAGAACACCAAGCAATGGCTCCAGAGAGGAGCAGATCGACCAGAACCTGGTCTAGTAAGTTTGCATCAGTGAGATAACAAACTACAGTGGGCTCTTCACATTCACTGGGGTCACGGTGCAGGACCCCTGAAAAATGGAAAAACTGAAAATGAAAAACACTATTTTTTAAATCTGAAATAACAGCTCTCTAGGAATCTTTAGTTCTTCCAGCATAACTGTAGTCCAAATCTTCCAGAAATTGGCCCTAGAACCATGCAGGAGGACCTACAAATGCCTAGAAAAGTGTTTTCTCTAGGAATCTCTCGGTGCCTCTATGGTCAACTTCCAGCAGTCATGGTGGAAGATCAGATTCCTAGAGAGAACATATGAATCAAAGCCACAAATGTGGAGGATCAACAGCAATTTCATTTTCTTTTGTGTCGCACAGAGAAAAATAATAATATTCTTATTAGCCATAAGGCTAATCATAAGTAAGGAAGTAGGATTGGTTAAGTAAAATAATAACCTTAACATTAAAAATAGTTAATTACATTCTTAAAATATTTTAAAAATGGGAAAAGGATGTAGCCTTCAACCAGCCCATATGTGGCCACCGATCCCAGTGCAGTTGTCTGATACGACACCAGAAAGCCCCATAGAAGTCCTCATGGCAAATGGTCTTTCCTACTCAAAAGTCCTTTACAGAGATTTTGGGAATCATCCTAGAGAATTCCTAGTCAGGGGGCTCTCATCTTTGCTGTACCTTCCGACACTATTTGAGAGTTTGGGTTCTTTCGAGGGTTTCTTCCTCCCTCAATGTGGCTTTGCTTACAGGGATATATTGTTAGATTTTCTTTTAACAGTGCATATGTGATGTGGCAAAGGAGAGGCCACCCCAGCCTTAGTCGGACACGTTATAAATCTTAAGGAAAACACCAAAGGAGAAGTTGGGATGTAATAAAACAAAAAAACTGTTCTCTGAGAATAAAATGCAGTCAGGAAATGGAATTTGTGAGTGGGGGAAGCAGATTCTTTGTGACTCAATGGGACATAACCCGTGGGTTTTTAAGTACTGGAAAGGAGACTGTTGTGCATACAGCAAGGAATTGTCAGAGGGGCATCTGCAAAGTGACTGTGAAAGCAGATAGGGAAGGGGGTGGAGGCATTGCTGAGAGGCTCCAGAAGGTCACGTCCAGTAATAAATCAGGAGAGGGAAGCCATCCCTTCTAAGAGAACCCCAAACATCTGTTCAGGATGCAAGGAAACTGCACTTGGGAGCAGCTTTGCAGCAAGGGATGGGGCTACCCCAGAGGCTCGGGGGAGAGTGAGTATTTGGGATCCCACAGATGTGGGAGATGCGAAAATAGGAGGAAGGAATATTAACAATCTAAGATATGCAGATAACTCCATATTAGGAGCCGAGTGGTTAAATAATTAATAATAATAATAATAATTTGTTTTATTTATATACCGCTATTCCAAAGATCATAGTGGTGAACAGCAAGTAAGCTAATTAGCAAGTAAGCTAATTTGCCCCCAACAGTCTGGGTACTCATTTTAGCGACCTCGGAAGGATGCAAGCCTGAGTCGAGCTTGGGCCCTTTTGCTGGTCTTGAACTCGCAACCTTGTGGTCTTGAATGAATGGCTGCAGTACAGGCATTTAACCACTGCGCCACCAGGGCTCCAGTACTGCAGCCATAAAGTTGTGAGCTCGATCTCAGGGCTCCATTGTTGACGCAGACTTCCATCCTTTCGTAGATCAGTAAAAGGAGTACCCATCTTGTTGGAGGCAATTGGGGGTACAGATTGTAATCTGTTTAGGGAGTGCTGAGAGTTCACTATGAATCAGTATAGAAATGTAAATTCTATTGCTATTGCTATATTAATAGCAGAAAACATCACAGAGCTAGAGTATCTACTGAGGAAGATCAAGGAAGAAAGTGCAAAACCAGGCTTACTGCTGAACATAAAGGAAACAACAATAATGACCATGGAGGATTTACATAAATTCAACCTAGACGATAAGGAAATAGAAATAGTAAAAGCGTTCCTGTACCTTGGATCAAACAAGGTGAGTGCAGTCATGGGGAGGGCATCTATGAAAGAACTAGAAAAGGCCCTAAAGAGCAAAGATATACAACTGAGCATAAATGTCAAACTCGTACATGCAATTGTGTTCCCCATTACCATGTATGGATGCAGTTAAGAAAATGGATAAAAAGAAAATCAATTCATTTGAGATGTGGTGCTGTAGAAGACCCTTGAGGATACCATGGTCAGCCAAAAAGACAAACAAATGGGTCATAGAACAGATCAGGTCTGAGAGTTCCCTGGAAGCCAAGATGATTAAACTGAGGCTAGCATACTTTAGCCATATGTCTTCACCCGCTATTGAAAGGAGATCAAGGAGGGAGTTCTAATTCCCCAATATTATAAGCTGATAGTTTACCTTAGGATCTCCATAAATCAGAAATGACTTGAAGGCACACAGCAACAACAGCATCAACAGTTTTAGAGAGGGACTCCAAGCTCTATGATGCCTTGCTACCCTGAAGCAATCCTTTGAATTTAGAATAAACATGTTTTTTCTGCACCTGTTAAACTTCAATGGCACTTTGATGACACGGGTCTCAGGGTGCACTTTTTCCAAGTAAAAAGAAGGGGCAAGCTGGCTCATTTCAGCTAACTCACTGGCTGGGATTCTCCTATGCCACACCTGGATAGCCTAATTTTGTACACATGTAGTCAAGAGGTAGTTGTGCTATTCCATCTTTCCGCTAAATACCAACATTTTACAACCAACTGCATGCTTCCCAGTGTACCTGCTTATTGCTCCATTGTGCAATGGGGAATATGTCATAGCGATTGCTACAATCCCAGAGAATCAGGAAGTGTACTAAAGCCACTGCACAATAATTGCACCCCATCTGAGAATGCAGTGGTTACACTTGTGGGGCTCTGCTTACACAGCTTTGAACTAGATACATTCCAGCCCATTGCTTAATGGCCAAAAAAGTACAACTGCATGTGCAAGCAAAGTTTCTATGTGTGCAAAGCATCAACAAGACATCTATCTATCTATCTATCTATCTATCTATCTATCTATCTATCTATCATCTATCATCTATCTATCTATCTCCTGCTTTCCAGGTACTGTACAAAGACTCTCAGAGCAGCTTACAGATTGTTAATTTGATAGTTACCTGCCCTCAGCCTTACAATCTAAAAAGACATGTTACAAAAGGAGGAGGGAATGGTACTGGATAAAGGGATCATAGAATCGTAGAGTTGGAAGAGACCACAAGGGGCATCCAGTCCAACCACCTGCCATGCAGGACATCCATATCAAAGCATCCCCTTTGACAGATGGCCATCCAGCCTCTGTTTAAAGACCTCTAAGGAAGGAGACTCCACCACTCTCTGAGGAAGAAGTGTGTTCCACCGTCGAACAGCCCTTACTGTCAGGAAGTTCCTCCTAATGTTGAGCTGGAATCTCTTTTCCTGGAGCTTGCATCCATTGTTCTGGGTCCTGTTCTCTGGAGCAGTGAGGGAAAAGCTTGTTCCCTCCTCAATATGACAGAGCTTCAAATATTTAAACACGGCTATTGTATCACCTCATAACCTTCTCTTCTCTGGGCTAAATATCCCCAGCTTCCTGGATCAAGCACAGCAGATGCTGCCATTTTGTCTCTCCCTTCGAGGACAGGATGGTGGCAGCTGGAATGGAGACATGGCCTTTCTTGCCTCTTCTTCTCTCCCTCTGTGCCAGGATGGTGGCAGTTAGACTAGACTTTTGTCTCTAGGTATGGTGAAGCTGTGCCTTCCTCTTCTTCTCTCCCTCCAAGGCCAGGGTGCTAGCACTTATGATGCAAGGAAGGCCTTTCATCTGCCTTTGGGGCTAGGCATGGTGGAGCCAAGCCTGTCCCTTTTCTCCCTGTGAGGCCAAGGTGGTAGCAGACCTCATGCGCTACTCCATTTTCCTGTGGAAAATAGTGGGGGAGAGGTGCAGGGAGAGTACAGCTAGGAAATAGAGGCTCCCAGCTGCTAGCTCTCCATCCCTTACTCAAGGGCTCAGGATGTAGAATAACCCAGACCAGAGTTTCATAACCTCTTGCCCAAGCCCCTCCAGGGGAGTGCAGTGACCTCACTTGGGGTCTATGAAGGCTGGAAGGTGGCCCAGCCCACCTCCTCCTCTCTGCAGTGGAGCAGCCACAGGACAGGAGACAAAGCAAAGGCTAGCTGGCTGGCTGGGCTTGTTGTTCAATCAGCTCCGGCTGCAACGTGATGAGAAAAACAAGGGAATAGCCTTCCCTCCCACTCTGAGTGAATTTAGTGGTTGTGTAATTGTTAATGGTTCATTATTATCAGGTATTATTAATATTACAGTCAGCCTTCCATAGCCACAGATGCCTTATCCATAGATTCAAGTATCCATGACTAGGAAGTATTCAAAAAATATATAAATCCCAAAAACAAATCCTAATTTTGCCATTTTATATAAGGGACACCACTTTGCTATGCCAATGTATAAACTGCGACTTGAATATCCACACATTTTAGTATCCATGGGGGGGGGGGGGTGTCCTGGAACCAAACCACAGTGGATACTATCATGATCATAATCATTGTTAGGGTTTTATCTACTAAAGTGTGTGCAGTGACAAAATATATTTAAAGGGGGTCCCTGGTAAAGAAAAGTTTAAGAACCACTGATCTTCTTGATTTTCTTATTTTATTTTATTTCATTTTAAATGCTCTGTCCTGCCTGGGTAACCATGAAGGACACACTCGGGATGGTTTACGGGCAAAACAAGAATGAAAGTTAAAATGTGCAGACCTGAATCGATATTAATAGGCATGACTAATGATAGGAATACCAATAATACATCACAAGCCTATTAAGGCTGCCAGATTCAGGCATGAGGATGCTGGAGTCAGCTCTCCCAGGCTCCGCTTGTGAGACTGACAGGCAAGCCAGCTGCTTTTACTCTATTATTTCAGCTGTAGAATACTTGGCTCATCCCCACAATTTGATCATTTGTACACATGGGCAAAGAACTGCTAAACTTGTGCTGCCAGGCTGGCTGGGAAAGGAAGGACACATATATAGGCTGCATCCGCACTGCAGATATAATGTGGTTTGACCCCACTTTAACTGCCATGGTTCAATGCTATGGAGCTCTGGTGCCACAACAAACTACTGTTCCCAATTTCTGCAGTGTGGATGCAACCATAGACATGCTCACAGGTTCTTGACTTGGATCGCAACTTTCCCAACCTTTTTATTGACTAGAATGTTAAAACACACCACTGTCCCCGAAAAGGAATCCTCTGCCTTAGTCTCCCAAATCCCTCTCTTCCTCATAAAGGAAAGGCTTAAATTCTCATCAATTGCCATAGATTTCCCCCCAAGTATTTTTCTTGTGTGTCTATTGGCATGCAGATCTGGGGCAAGAGTATGATGCTATAAAGGCATTGTGAAAATCGGAAAACTTAATCCTGTGATTTATTTGTTTATTTGAATTAGATTAGATTTTCAGAGGCTGGGACCCAAACGAACAGATTCAAGTTACACAAAAGGAGATTCCAGGTAAACATTACTAAGTATTGGTAGACAGTGAAATGGGCTATCTCAGAAGATGGAGGCTTTTAGAGTTTGGATGGCCACCTCTGAGAAGCGTTTTAGCTGTGCATGTCCTGTACTGTTTGGGGGATAGACAGGGTGGCCTTTGGGGTTTCCTTCTAACTCTGTGATTCAGTGCAATGGCTGTTGGTTTGCATTGCTAATGGTAAGGAGCCTTCATGGTGTACTGGCTTGACTGTTGGACTATGACTGTGGAGAACAGGGTTCAAATCCCAGCTTGGCCATGAAACTCACTGGGTGACCTTGGGCAAGTCACACACTCTCAGTTTCATAAAAAGTTCACTTTAGGGTCACCATGAGTAAGAAACAACTTGATGACACATGTCAACAGCAACAAGGCAAGGTGGCTTCATTGTATGTGAACTGATTATGCAATTTCACTAAGGCCCTGTGCAGACGGGCCTTAAAGGCTGGCTTGGAGTTGGAATCGGGGTGTACCATCTACATGATGCATGCCCCGCCTCTGCCCCAAGGCAGTATGACACCATGCACCACACAGTACGTGGCATTGCGGCGCTCTTCTAGCACTGTGTCCACACAGTGCAGCACCAAAGGACCCCATAAAGTTTCTTTTCATGCCCTAGAAAGACCAGATCAGGGCCACGGCATGTGGTTGCCACGGCCCCCACCAGGCTGTAAAAGGGGTGGCTAGAGGCCGCCCCTTCGGGACTGTCTGTACAACCCCTTAGTTCCTTCTCAAAGTTAGTAACAAGTACAATGACCCCTTCCCTTATGTGGAGGATTTGCCTAAGGAAAATACCATGAATGCTCGAGCCCCATTGAAAACAATGGGGCTCGCACAAGCGGCGCACACACACCATTTCCACTACCGGTGCACAGGCATAAGCTGAAAGCAGCGTATGACATACCCACATATGGGTGTGTTGTAATTTCAGCAGTTGTCTTCCCACTGCGAGAAAACCTTCTTAAACTGCACAGTTTTTGAAGGGTATTCCCAATTAGGGTCACCATAAGTAAGAAACATACTTGACACAAAATTCACATGGAGTTGTTTTACCTAGAAAACAGCATTTCCTACACAGGAAACAGCATTTTGTGCATGGGAAATAATATTTCAAAACAGAACACAGAAATATTAATTAAGTTGGAATCAACTTGAAGGCATGTGGGAAGAGGAGCAGCAGCAACAAATCTCTTGGTCTTGCAGTCCAGATATGGACTCAGACAAACACAAAGGAAGGCAGCTACTTACTGGGACTACACAGCAAAAAAGGTTTTCAAAGAGGTAGCTTTTCTAGCATAAAAAAGAGGGGGAGAAGAAGAGTGGTTGCGTTGAGGATGATTTGCACAGCAATATTTGCAAAGCAAATTGTCAAAGAGCTGATTGAGGTGTTACAGGTCTTCTGATCTTTACACTGGTCAGTTAGCGGTGATACATGAAAAGAATACATCTGCTTACCAAAAGTCAATTTCTCTTGTTTCACGTTTCTCTCTTTTTGTTATATGTGCAGTAGCAAGGACTTTTGTATTAATATCTGTAGTGCGCTACTAAGCCATTGTCTTTGTTCATATTCACTATAAAAAAGAATCATCTCTTACGTCCAGGAGCCCATATCTGGACTCTGCTATTTAAGCAGCGCACAGATGGCTCTTTATCTACAGAAAACATATATGTTCTTCTAGACTCTTTTAAGAAACAACAGTCATGGATGGGAAACCATCTGAGAAAGGACACAAATAGAGAAAACAAAGGTTCCAAAACTCAGTGATATTGTGCCCACTGCATCCTTCAAGAACACATCATGCTTTCCAGAAGGGCAGATATCTGGACTGCAGCTCAATTTTTGTTGTTGTTCCAAAGTAGCCCAGTGTTCATTGGGGTCTCTGTAACATCATTTGGACCATAGCATTATGTGGCTATGGCTATATCTTGGTGATATAGGCTGGATCCACATGGGACAGAATACTCCGGCCATTGCAATGCTGGGCAGCTGTGCCATCTGGTGCCATGGCCACTGGTGTGAGTTGCTTGTTCTGAGGTCAGCATTAATCTCATGGCTAGACACTTTGTTCTGACCTCAGAGCGATGTGCACCATTGACATTGGGCACCACATCAGGATGTGCTGTAACTAGCTCCTTGACATTGCAGTGGAGGGCTCTGTATTTTTCTGGGGAAATCTGGAGCAAAATAGTGAAATTTGCAAGTTTGGTGCTGAACTGGCCAGACATTGCCTTGACAATTTGCACCAGAACTGGCAACTGGATCCTGCCGGATTCAGACTGCAGTGGACCCTTGGTATCATCTGGGATTTGGTTCCAGGACCCACCATTGATGCCAAAATACGTGGATGTTCAAATCCCATTAAAAACAATGAATAGTAAAATTGTGTCCCTTATATAGCATTGTAAAATCATGGTTTGCTTTTAAGAATTTATATATATAGTTTGAATATTTTCAAACCATGGATTCTTGAATCCATGGATGATGATGATAATGATTATTATTATTATTATTATTATTAACTTTTATTTATAAAGCGCTGTAAATTTACACAGCGCTGTACATACAATCTAAAAATATTTTTATATAAAAATATTTATATAAAAATAATATCAATAAATAAAATAATAAAAATATCAGTGGATACAGAGGGCTGTGTAGTTTCTGTGGGAATGGGAAGAAGGGGCTGTTTAATTTGGCTCATGCAGAAAAAATCCCAGAAAGAGAACATCCATTCGCCTTCACCCTGTAAAAAATGTGTCCCAACACTGAATGATTAAGGTGAATGTCACTTTGGGGGGAGGGAGGGAGGGAGGGAGGAATAAAAAGGCTATCCCTTGAACTCCTCCATGGGCTAATAGTAATTTCCTGTGGAATCTTTTGAAGAGTGTCGCAAAATCCTTCTGAGCCTCTGATAATGCTTTCCCCATAAATCTGGTCAGGGCTTATTCAAATCCTGTAGAAATTCCACAAAAATATCTCAGGAGGGCAAGGGGGGGGGGGGGTCATGCAAAGGAAACAAAATCACTGGAGCTTGGGAGCAGCTGAACTACCTTTACACACACACACAGACAGACAAACTCATGCCATAAATGTTCTTTGCCATGAAACTTTGCCTGGGACTCGGGCCAGATAGGTGAATCTGGAGTTCTAAAATGGCATTCTTGTGCATCTTAACTTAAGAGTGGTTTGTGCATGACAAACACTAAGGGCACTCCAGCCATCACTCCACTGATAGTGAAATTAGGTTCTGGTTACATAGCACCATTGATTTGTTTGTTTTCCCATTCCAATGTTTGTATCTTTCCCCAAATTTGCAATTCATGTCCCAGTCTGGAAGGGTCTGGAAACCATGCCTTATGGGAAGAGACTTAGGGAGTTGGGTATGTTTAGCCTGGAAAAGAGATAGTTAAGAGGTGATATGATAGCCCTGTTTAAGTATTTGAAGAGGTGTCCCTTTTCAGGATAGAGCAAACTTATTTTCTGCTGCTCCAGGGAATAGGAGACGGAGCAATAGATGCAAGCTACAGGAAAAGAGAGTCCAATTCAACATTAGGAAGAACATCCGGACAATAAAAGCTGTTTAGCAATGGAAGACGCTGCCTTGGAGAGTGGTAGTATCTCCTTCTTTGGAGGCCTTTAAACAGAGTCTGGATGGGCATCTGTTGGGGGTGCTTTGATTGTGTCTTCTAGCATGGCAGAATAGGGTTGGACTGGATGGCCCTGTGGTCTCTTCCAACTCTATGATTCTATAGTTTTATGTTTTGCTACCCTCTGGAGGCTTTTAAGGAGTTGATGTTCAGTTGTGTAGCTGGCATCCCATTTGTGCTATGGATTGACCTTCCACACTGTGGTACAATGGAGGAAGTCACATTTTGAACATGTAAGCAGAGTTCCACATATGGTGCCATTGTGAATTGGTATTAATTATGCATTAGTGCACATTCCAGCGCCTAAATACCCTAAAGGCACCAGATCCCAACTGCTCTTGCAGGGTCAGCCCTGGTTAGTTCTTAGATGGGAGACTGCCAACCAATACTAGGTGCTGTAGACTCTGTTTCAGAAGAAATAGCTGGCAAAACCACCTCTGAAGTTTCTTGGCCTAAGAAAACCATATGAAATTCATGGGGTCTCCATATGTTGACAGGCAATTTGAAGGCACGTGATACATGCGTGGCATAGTGGGTTGAGTGGTGGACTATGACTCTGGAGACCAGGGTTCAATTCCCTGCTAGGTCATGAAACCCACTGGGTGCCCTTGAGTAAGTCACATGCTCTCAGCCTCAGGGGAAGGAAATCGTGGTAAACGCCCTCAGAACAAATCTTGCCAAGAAAACCTCATGTTAGGTTTGCATTAAGGTTCCCATAAGTCAGAAACAACTTGAAGGCACACAACAACAACAACAACAACAACAACACATACAGTGTACATTGCAGATTGTGAATGGATGTGCATCAAGCATGCACACCAATGTATAATGCATTGTTAGTTGTTCAGTGTTGTAATTTACTGAGACAGCCTTTTGCAGCTGCCATTCATCTTTGTGAGTGTAAATTGCACTCTCTCTCCTCAATGTAGGATCTTAGCCATTTGTTGTCCATGGAACATAAATGTTTGCTGTTGGAAAGAGGATATAACAGACTGATTATTAAGATCTGTGGAGGAATGTGAAGGAATTCCTTCTGATGGATGTTGTCCTGAGATCTGTTGGTTTGACATAACTTTGGCTCAGGATTTGATGTGCACAGCTCCACAGACCAAAGGCCACAAAAATTTGAATGAACCTTTTGGAGTGGGAGGGAGAGAGATTTTTGTGGCATTTTGTATAAAGAAATGATGTGGTAGATTGTATCTTAGGACACCACAAAGAGCAGCTGTCTTCCAAGGTGATTATCTCACAGGCTAATCGGGAGAGGACGCTTTTGGCTGCTAGTCACCCGGGAGAACTGCCAAGGCTGCATGCTCTTAAATATTTGACAAAGAAAAATTGTAGCACTCATTATATGTTAAGTGGACAAAGAGCGCATGGAATGGAAAGCGTAAAGCCAAAGAAGCTGTTCCTTCCATAATATCTGGTGGCAGTGGGCCCTGGCAAAGGTTTCGGTGTTAACCTCAAAATATCTATGATTTAAATACAGAGAGAGAGAGAGAGAGAGAGAGAGAGAGAGGTGTCATGAGCCAGTGTGTTTTGTCATCTCACACCTCCAGCATTAATATATTTGGTAACCTGACATTCAGTTCATAGGAGATCTTGTTTGCAAATTAATTTGCTCATGTAGAGTGCATTGCTGTAATCTCATTGGGGAATTACCAGCGCATGAACTCCTGTGGCTTGGTTATCGCTTTCCAGGAAAAGTCATAGCTGGTGGACCAGTTGAAGTTGGCAGAGGTATAGATTGACTCAATTGACTCGGATTTAAGTCAGACACAAGTCACTTCCATGATTTGACTTGGACTTGACTTGGCAAAAATGACACACTGACTCGACTTGACTTGTGACCTGTATATTTTTAGTGCCCGACTTGCTGGTGCCATTCACTTTAAGCAGCAGGCAAGACCCACCCCCAAATTGCAGAGCACTTTTTTTTGGAAGAGAACAACAAAAGCATTGAGGTGGAAGGATCTTTCTAAAGCTTTTGAAAAGCTTTAGAAGGCTTCTCTGATGTGAAATGGGCATGGGCTGCCAAGCAGACTTCAAGCCCATTGCCTAATGCACTTGCTGTTCCCTCTAAGAAACGCACCCTGCCTTATTTTTCCTGTTAGATGTTGGCTCTCAGACTTGAGACTTGACATGAAAGTATCTTGCAAGGACTTGAGACTTGAAGGTAGAGATTTGAGACTTGACATGAGTCTTGGCTTGAATACATCACTGAAGCACCCCTAGCTGTGGAGCCCACCTACACCTCTAGGGCCAAAGATGGGTCCAGGATGGTCTCAATGCTGCTCTAAGAAGAAGAAGATGGCAGGGGGTTGGACTGGATGGCCCTAGTGGTCTCTTCCAACTCTACGATTCTATGATTCTAAGATCCTATCTAGGGCTGATTCCTTGCCCAGTTCCTGGAGCTGAGAACCACTGACCTATGAAGCCTCCAACATCTGTGGCCTTGTCTGCACTAACCACGATACTCCAGGGACAGTTCAGAGTAACCTGGCCCTACAGCTTCCCCAACCTCTCCCCATTACTGGCCCTCCATTCCTGCACCATGGCATTTCTGAGGGCAGAACGAGGTGCCCAGTGATGGTCACAAGTCTAAGCGTCTTGTTTTGACCTCACAACGAATGGCATGCAGCAGCAGCAGATGCGCCGGGTGGCCCAGTGGGTCATCTATTGAGACAGACAGCATGGCACGGGAATGGAGGGCTCTGGATCTTTCCAAAAGATCCAGAGCAACTGGTAGGTTATTTTACACCATTTTAACATTGTTCTGCCCAGGTTCTGGTGTAGAACATGCTGGACGCCAACCAGACTGCTTGAACCAGAACCTGGTTTTGGGATGTGCATTATCCAAGCAGGACAATATCAGAATGAGAGGGGGAAGGGCCTTTTGGCCTGTGGAGACAAGGCCTGAGATTCAGTTCCACTTTTCTGGCTTCCATCTAGCTCATTACAGTATCCAGGCTCTAATGTGGTAATTGGAGACTCCTGCCATCTCCAGCTGAGTATGACCTTTCCACCATCTCCAAAGAAGTCAAAGCATTTGAGTGCAAGTTTACGACTGTGATGTGGAGTTTCCACTTTGTTGTTGTTATTGTTGTTGTCTGTTGTTGCTTGCTGCTGTTATGTGTCTTCAAGTTGTTATGGCAACCCTGTCATGGGTTTTCTCTGCAAGATTTGTTCAGAAGAGGTTTGGCATTGCCTTCCCCTAAGGCTGAGAGGATGTGACTTGCCCAAGATCACCCAGTGAGTTTGATGGCTGAGCTGGGAATTGAACCCTAGTCTTCAGACAGTTCAGCACCCAAACTACTACACTATACTGGGTCTCAAGATTTCCACTAGTAGTTTTACTAGCTCTCATTTGTCGCAGAGTAGGTAGGTTTCTCCTATTGAGCCAGCTGTGCATTTTTGCCTCATCTGGAATGGTTGTAGGAGATGTGTTGCATGTATGGTCCTGATTTTTGTTTGTTTGTTTGTTTTTAAATCATTTTATTAATGATATAAATAATCACAAACCAAATTTATAAATATATCTAAAATACAATAATGACAAACAAATAATAACAAAACAAACCATTAGACAAAAATAAACACACACTACTGACTCCCATCCCAGGTGATGAATCTATACCACTATTTCTCTACTTCCTAATATATGATAAGGTAATGATGCCTCTACAGTATACCAATTCTGTTCATGTTACAAATCCAAAACTGATGCATATCTCCCAGGTAACTACAAGTATGCAATAAACAAATCCCAATCTTTCTTAAAATTATTTCAAAATTTCTCTTTGATCAACATTGCCAATATATCTATTTCTGCTGGTGCTGTGTTGCATGGATGCACATGGAACATGGTGGATGCACATGCACATTCTCTTGTGCACTTGGCTGCATGCTTTGGATCTTGGCCTTCAGCACAACATTGCCATTCCACACAAGTGCTGAGCTCCTGTGTCATGGAGGATAGCATAAAGGTCTGATGGGCAGAATCACCCTATGGTTCCCTTATCACCCTATCTAGGATTCACAATTCAGATGCTATACCCCATGACCATTCATTGGCTGATGGAGAGAGTGGAGGGGATTGAAGAAGCATCTGGCTATATCATTGTCTTCCCAGTGTTTAGGTGGAATCTCTTTTCCTGCAGTTTGAATCCATTGCTCCATGTCCTGTTCTCTGGAGCAGCAGAAAACAAGTTTGCTCCCTCTTCAATATGACTTCCCTTCAAATATGCAAACAGGGCTATCATATCACTGCTTATCTGTTTCTTGGTAGATGAAGGGAATTCTGTGGATATAGAATATATTGGGCCAGAACAGACAGGCCAATATAAAGCTGCTTCAGGTCACTTTGGAGGTATGCTGCTTAAATGCTGCATGTGTCCTAAGAGGCCAGAAGCCGCACCAAAGCCACGTTCCAGTTCTAAGGACTGCAGTACAGCTTTGGGGCAGCTTAAGATGTGTGTGTCATTTAAACAACCCACCTCTAAAGTGACTCGAAGCAGCTTTATTTTGGCCTGTCTGTTCGGGCCCATTGATATTGTATATAGTATACTATAGTATATAACCTTCTTTTCTCCAGTTCCCTAAATCTCTCATCATAGGGCTTTATGGTTTCCAGAACCTTCACTATTTTGGTTTTCCTTCTCTGGACATGTTCCAGCTTCTCAAGATCCTTCTGGAATAGTGGTGCCCAGCTGGATACAAGAGAATCATAGAGTTGGAAGAGACCACAAGGGCCATCCAGTCCAACCCCTGCAATGCAGGAACTCTCAATCAAAGAACCCCTGACAGATGGTCATCCAGCCTCTGTTTAAAGACCTCCAGGGAAGGAGACTCCACCACTCTCCATTGAGGGAGTGTGTTCCACTGTCGAATAGTTCTCACTGTCAGGAAGTACTTCCTAAAGTTGAGGTGGAATTTCTTTTCCTGGAGCTTCCATCCATTGTTCTGGGTCCAGTTCTCTGGAGCAACAGAAAACAAACATGTTCCATCCTCACTATGACACGCCTTCAAATACTTAAACAGGGCTGTCATAGCAACTCTTATTCCAGATGAAGTCTGACCAAAGCAGAGTAGAGTGCTGTTATTACTTCCCTCAGTCTAGAATCATCTGGCTACATCACCTTCACCAGATGCAAAATGTGGACATCATTTGCCATTTTCTGCTGGGACCCTCTGGAGGTCATGGCAGATTATCTCACTGTTCTCTATCTGACAACGGGGACACAGCCAGATGCTTCTCAGGTCCCCCTGGCTCCTCTCCAGCCACTGAGTGGCCATTGAGTGGGGGCTGTAGCAGCTAAATGGTGAATTTTGTTTGAGCGGCAGAGAGGCTTTGATTGTTGCTGAGGAAAGAAGGAAGGAAGGGAATTCCAAGCTCCACAACAGCTAAAATAAGACATATGCAGGAGTAAATTGGATTTAGGCTTGAGGGTTTCACCAGCAAGCTGCCAGCCATTCATTGCAATTTGCAATTAATGCATAACTCTGCATGTGGAGATTAAAACTATGTAGCCCTGATGCAGGATCCTGGCCATCTTTTGCTAGCAGAACTCAAGGCCACCATCTTGAAGGTCTGTACAAAATTCAGAAAATCCATCATCTTGGTTGTAAGGAGAGTTTGACATAAATTAATGCAAAAGATGGCCATAACCAGCTCTTGGTAGCCACTGGTTTCTTTCTTTGCCCCCAGAGCCTTTGACAATGAATGCTCCCTTTGGCTAGAAAGTGGATACTGCAATTTGGTTGCCTGTCTCCTTGACATGATGGAATAAGTGCTACACCCTTCCGTCCCAAACCACAAGACCCCCTCCCTGCCCACAACAAGAGCTTTGACAGCCATGTGCTGGCTGTCTCCAAGGGGGAGTACCTGCAGATTGTTAACAACACGTCTATGTTTCTCACCCCCAAAGTGCTAAGCGGGGAGGCCAAAGTCTTGTATGTGGGGGGGGGACTGTCTGTTTGTTCAAGGGGGCAGCCAAGAGTTCTTGGCAGTTGTGAGTCCCTGGAAAAGAGCCTACTCAGTTCTGCAAAGCGAGATTTATGTGTCCATGACCTGGGTGAGGAACCTGATGACTCTGCTCCACAGAGGCGGCTGCTTCAGGTGGCCTGGTTTAGGCTGGGAAAGGGATGGACACCCCAGGCATGAATGAAGAGGAGGAACCGGGCTGCCTCCGGGTCATTCTCTCCATCCTGGCTTTGCAGCCTGTTGCTAGCAAGGGACATAACAGCTACACTACACTTCCTCTAATCCTTTCCTAGGTATTTATCTCCCAGCTCCTGTCCCCAAGCCAGCAAGCCCTTGGCTGCTCGCCAGCCCTTGAAGAACGTCCAAAACTTACAGACTTTTCTTTTCGTTTTCTTTCTCTCTTTTTTTCCCCTTTTGCATTTTGTTAAGTTCTTGAGCCCTATAAACTTGTCACTGAGACTAAAAAGGAAGGGGGGAAATCATCTGGGAAAGGGATTATGATAATGAAGGGCTGCTGTAACCACACCAAAGCTGGAAGGATCTTCTTACAGGCAGCCCCGCACACTCCTCTCCTGAAGGTTGCCAGCCAGTTTAATGCCAGGTGTTTGTACAGCAGGTCAAAGGAAGAGGAAAAGGAGGAGGCAGAGGAAGGTTAACTGGTTACTTCTTGGTTTAAAAGTAAAACCATGCTACCTTGGGAATTCTGGATCAGAACTTCAAGACTGTTGTTTGCTAATTTGAGTACTATCAAATCAGCATTAACATATAGCAAGATCTGTCACTCAGGGCCACCAAATGTTCTGGAGTGCATGTCTATGAGCATCTGCATGCACATTCATGAAAATGAGCACCTGTGTACAACTGCTTATCTCATGGAGCGTGTCCACAGGAGGGAGACCAAAATAGTGAAAGGTCTGTAAACCAGCAAGCCCTATGAGGAGTGGATTAGGGAGCTGGGTATGTTTCGCCTGAAGAAGAAACAGTTAAGAGGTGATATGATAGCCCTGTTTAAGTATTTGAAGGGGTGTCACATTGAGGATGGAGCAAATTTGTTTTCTGCTGCTCCAGAGACTAGGACCCAGAATAATGGATGCAAGCTCCAGGAAAAGAGATTCCACCTCAACATTAGGAGGAACTTCCTGACAGTAAGGGCTGTTCGACAGTGGAACAGACTCCTTCCTCAGAGTGTAGTGGAGTCTCCTTCCTTAGAGGTCTTCAAACAGAGGCTGGATGGCCATCTGTCAAGGGAGCTTTGTTTGTGTCTTTCTGCATGGCAGGGGGTTGGACTGGATGGCCCTTGAGAGCTGTTCCAATTTTATGATTTTATGATTATATTTTGTGATTCTATGCCCATCTCATGTCCCATGCACACTAGTACTACATGCACAACCATGCTGCCATAGTGCAGAAGTGAATATGGGTTTAGGCCTCAATGCAAGTTACAAGTTAAAACAGTACAATCCCATATGCCAAAATCCCCCCCCCCCCCCACCTAAAATAAAAAACAATTCACAATTTAAAACATACATTAAGATAAACAAGATAAATAGTTCTAACAATGGCTATAGCTGATTCAGAGGGGTAATGGGTTCCAATTTTGGTGGCCAGTTATCTATTCAGGAAAGGCCTACCGGAAGAGATCCATCTTGACAGCCTTTTTGAAGCTGTCTAAACTGGTAATATGATGGATCTCTTCTGGCAGGCTGTTCCATAATCTGGGAGCAGTTGCCGAAAAGGTCTGCTGGGTGGTTGCAGACAGCCTAGTTTCCATAGGCTGCAATAAATTCCTCCCAGAGGACCTGTGTGTGCGAGGTGGATTGATTTCAGTAAGGCCTTTGACAAGGTTTCCCATGATATTCTTGCAAACAAGCTTGTAAATTGTGGGCTAGACAAAGTAACTGCTAAATGGATCTGTAATTGGTTGACCGGCCGAACCCAAAGGGTGCTCAACAATGGCTCCTTTTCCTCCTGGAGAGAAGTGACCAGTGGAGTCCCACAGGGCTCTGTCCTGGGGCCACTGCTATTCAGCGTCTTTATCAATGACCTGGATGACAGAATTGGGAGCATACTTATCACATTTGCAGATGACACCAAATTAGGAGGAATAGCTAATACTCCAGAGGACAGGATCAACATTCAAAATGATCTGAATAGACTAGAAAGCTGGGCCAAAGCTAACAAAATGAAATTCAACACAGAGAAATGTAAGGTACTGCACTTAGGGCAGAAAAATGAAATGCACAGATATAGGATTATGAGGGACACCTGGCTGAATGAAACTACATGTGAAAGGGAACTGGGAGTCCAAGTAGACCACAGGTTGAACATGAGTCAACAGTGCAATGCGGCAGCTAAAAAGGCCAATGCAATTTTAGGCTGCATCAATAAAAGTATAGTGTCTAGATCAAGAGAAGTAATAGTGCCACTGTATTCTGCTCTGGTCAGGCCCCATCTGGAATATTGTGTCCAGTTCTCGGCACCACGATTCAAAAAGGACATTGAAAAACTGGAGCGTATCCAGAGGAGGGCGACTAAAATGGTGAAAGGTCTGAAAACCTTGCCCTATGAGGAACGACTCAGGGAGCTGGGGATGTTTAGCCTGGAGAAGAGAAGGTTAAGAGGTGATATGATAGCCCTGTTTAAATATTTGAAAGGATGTCATATTGAGGAGGGAGCAAGCTTGTTTTCTGCTGCTCCAGAGAACAGGACCCGGAACAATGGATACAAGCTCCAGGAAAAGAGATTCCACCTCAACATTAGGAAGAACTTCCTGAGAGTAAGGGCTGTTTGACAGTGGAACACACTCCTTCCTCGGAGTGTAGTGGAGTCTCCTTCCTTGGAGGTCTTTAAGCAGAGGCTGGATGGCCATCTGCTGGGGATGCTTTGATTTGGATTTCCTGCATGGCAGAAGGGGGTTGGACTGGATCAGGGCCCGTGCGGTCTCTTCCAACTATGATTCTATGATACAGAAGGAGGCAGTCACGGAGATAGGTTGGACCCAAGTCATTTAGGGCTTTCAAGGTGATGACCAACACCTTGCACTGTGCCCGGAAACTAATGGGCAGTCAGTGAAGCGATTTTAAAATAGGTGTTATGTGATCGCTTCTGGCTTTGCCAGAAACCAACCTTGCTGCCATGTTCTGCACTAACTGAAGTTTCCGAACTAAGCACAAGAGTAGCCCCATGTAGAATGCATTGCAGAAATCGAGTTGTGAGGTTATCAACACGTGCACCACAGTTTCTCGGTCCCTTTACTGAAATGGTATCATCTTTTCCAGTGAGACATGTCATCTCACAATGTGTCCAAAGTACAACAGCCAGTTCAGTCATTCTGCTTAGGTTTTGGAGGCTGAAGAAAGTTTAAGGGCAATTAAAAAAAAAAGGTTTTAGAACAAAGGGGCCCTCCAGCAGACCCTGATCTTTGAGCGGGCCCTTGGAGGACTAAGCTGTCCTCCTGTAGTTTGTACTACATTTCCAAGAATCCCTAGTCAGCATGACGATACTGACCTAGGGTGCTACAGTCCAAATTAGTCAACTACCACCACCTCCAAGCTTTCCATGGTTTTCTAGCCCCAGGTAGAAAGTCTTTGCTAAAGACTTGGTTCTCACGCCCGCCTCGGGGCCAGCCGAGCTCACAATCCGGGGAGAAGAGGTCAGAGGATGTGTCCAAGCTCCTCCGCGGAGGCAAGAAAGGCAGTGCCGGCCCAGCAGAGTCCTGGCAGGAGATCCTTCCCAGCCGCTGCTCCCTTTCCATTCAGCAGGTGAATAGAGGTGATTTTGGAGGGGTTTTTAATTAAACATCTGGAGTCCTTGGCAGGCCTCCTGGATGTCTAATTCCTGCACCTCTGGCCATCCCCGGAGTCCATTGGAGGAGTTCCTCCCAGTCTTCAGTTTTAAGGGAGGGCATCTTAGCCGAGTCATTCTTTCTTTCTCTGCATGAAAGAGGAAAGAACTAGAGCAGCTATGAAAGAACTGGAAAAGATCCTAAAATGTAAAGATATACAAGTGAGTAACAAAGTTAGAACCGTACAAGTCATGATATTCCCTTTTACTGTATTCCCTTTTACCATGTACGGATACGAGAGCTGGACAGTGAGGAAAGCGGATAAGATGAAAGTGAATTCTTTTGAGCTTTGGTGCTGAAGAAGGACACCATGGACAGCCAAGAAGACAAACCAATGGCTCCTTGAACAAATCAAGCCAGAAATCTGCCTGGAAACCAAGATGATTAAACTGAAGCTGTTGTACATTGGTCACATCATGAGAAGGAGTAACCCATTAGAAAAGACAATAATGCTAGGAAAGGTGGAGGAAGCAGAAAGAGAGGAAGTCTGCATGCTAAGTGGATGGACTCTGTTAAGGAGATCATTGGTATGAATCTTCAGGAACCATGCAGAGTAGTCAAGGAGAGGGAGTCTTGAAGATGTCTCATCTGCAGGGTTTTTAACTTTTGTATGATTTTAATCAGTCTTATTGTGTTTTAATGTGGTGTTTTTAAATTACTTTTTAAAATTAATTTAGTTAATATTTTAAATTAACTCTTTGTAACATTTTAATGTATTGTTATGGAAGACACCTTGGGACCCAGCCTGGAACAAAGGCAGCATATTAATAAAGTAAATAATATATGTGTGTGTGTGTGTGTGTGTGTATATATATATATATATGGGAACTACAGACATATAAGACAACATCCATGAAAGGCGCTGGTCTGTAATCCAGGAAAAATAATAATTATAGATAATGGACAGAAATCTGGTGATGACACTTGGGGAAAAATAATTGCCAGTCTTCCACATCAGATCGCCTGTCCTTATTTTTCCAGACCCTGTAAATATGTGGAGTTGTTTGACACTCTTCTCTCCTCCTCTCTTTATCCTTTGCATTGTTTTGCTGTTATTTTCAAAAACTGATGGGTGGCTTTTATTTAAAAAAATGTTTTGCTGGTTTGTTGGCCATCTGATGAATATTTATAATGAAGCCTTGCATACAATGCTTCTGAAACAAATACACCTAATGAATAAATGCAAGATGCCTCACCATCAATTTGCCGTGATCCACGCTTTGTACAGAAAAAGAGAAGGCTAAGTCTTAATCCTCTCCCAAGAGTAAAAAACGGATAGTACTGTGGTTTTATGCAGAAGTATTATAATTTGCCTTCATATTATCCATGGTCAAATTTGAGGCTACAGACTGGAATTTGTAACCATCATGTTCACTTTGTCAGAGTCATTAATCTGGCACCTTAATCGTGAACCTGAGAGTTTAATATCCATAATTAGGACTTTTTCCAGGTATATTATAAATCAATTAGGAACTATTTAAAACTGACTAAAATGGTGCACTCAATTAATTTGGCAACACATTGTTTTGATTTTTTTTTTAAAAAAAAGGAATAGTTTTTCCCAAACCTGTCACTTTTCAGATACATTGAACTACAACACCCATCTTCCCCAGCCAGCATAGATATTGGTGATGTAGTGGTTATCCTGAGCCCAGCCTCTGTGTCAATCCATATTGACAAACCAGTTCTAGAACTTGTTGTCATCTTCACCAAGAATGGATCTTTTGTAAATCTAATGGGCCTTAATTGCTCATTCAAAACCAGGTTGCCCCAAAATACTCTGAATAATAACAGAGATCGCCCACAATAATATATTTGTTCTGAGAAAGTCCATTGTGCTCCATACTAATTGTGGCTAAACTCAGAGGACTGAAACAGGCAATCCTAGAGAGTTTGACAGGTGACAGATGAAGCCATCATCCCTGCTATAGACAGTCAGACAGACAGTCAGCTCTCTGATGCTTTGAGTCCTACAGCCCTGGCTCCACAACATCATGCCCCTTGCCCATGACAATTATGGCTGCATCCTGTGGGTGTTTTACACATATGTAAGACCTCCCTACAGAAGTGGTTGTACCTTCTTGCTTAGTATGCAAATTCATACAGCAAAATACAATACCATTGAAAATCCACAAAACAGTGATGTCTTTATTGAGCCAACCCAAAAATGCACAAAATACATCTTGCAAGTTTTCAAAGCTCCATTGGCTTCTTCATCAGGCAAAGAGGTGTTAAAATCAGGAGGAGGAGGAGGAGAAAAGAGTTATAAAATCCAGGCAATAGAATATCAGCTCCATTAGTGACTTCCAGGCCTGGGAGAGCCTTCCTGCTCCTTTCTTAGAAGGAAAACATTACTGTTGCATCTGGAAAAACTGACAATAACAAAAACATGTTGTCAAAATGTAGGCCTATGACTCTAACAGCGTCAATTTTTCCCTTCTCCTGTATGATTTTTGCTTGATGAAGAAGCCTGTGGAGCTTTGAAATATACCACTGTGTTGTGGCTATTGGATGTTATTGTATTTCATAATTCAAGGTAATGAAAGCAGAGCTTTCCTGCACCTGATGAAAGAGGGTGGTTCATTGTGCATTTGGCTATACATTCAGTTGAGCCTTTGATGGTGCAGACCTTTTATAAGCTTGCCTGGCAGAAGGGAGGGCTGTACCATATTGATCTTTGGGACATCTGGCCACCCTTGCTAGAAGCATATTTAAAAACCAAACAAACCCATCAACCTTAACTTGGGGTTGGGATTTTACACATTCCTAAATTCTTTTACCAAAGCAACTGGATATTTTTATCCAAGGCAGAACATTCATAGACAGTTCAAGGTTGCAGAAGCAACAGTGATGGCAGATGCTGTCCTATTGCAGATGCAAATGTGCTTTGGATTCTGCATTACATTGTGCCTTCACTTGTACATTAATGTGTGCTTTCTGTCATCTAAAAGTTGTCATTCAGCACAAGGTTTGTACAGGTTGAGTCTCCCTTGTCCGGAATTCCAAAATCCAAAATGCTTCAAAATCTAAAACTGTTTTCATGAGTGGCTGAGATTCATGACACCTTTGCTTTCTGATGGTTCAGTGTACACAAACCTTGTTTCGTGTACAAAATTATTTAAAATATTGTATATGAAATTTCCTTCAGGCTATGTGTATAAGGGGCATACAAAACAAAAATGATGATCATGTGTAGACTTGAGTCCCATTTCCAAGATATCTCATTAGGTATATGCAAATATTCCTAAATCTGGAAAGCTACGAAATCCAAAACACTTTTGGTCCCAAGCAGTTCAGAGAAGGGCGACTTGACCTATAAAGCAAAATCAGGACCTAACTCTATTATTTACAGCCCCAGAGTTCGATCTCAGCCTTAGAATCCAGACCAGTGAATGCTTGAAATGAGCACCAGGTGGCAAGTCTAAAACCAAAGCACCCTATGTCCTGTGGACCCAGATTTTGCAAAGGGACAAATAAAATGAACTTCCATTTTCAGGTTGGATTCTCACGTCATTTTTGGAAGCTGGATTTTCCAAAGAAATATGTCCACTGACCACATTTGGAGCAAGATTCTGAGAACTCTAGTCCAAAAATGTCACTTTCCCAAACCACTGATGTGAAGTGCTATTGCTTCTCTTTACTCCACTCTACCACCAAAAGATAGAATGCCTTTCCTAAATTCTGGAGGAGTGCGAGAGACAAGGCCCCATGTGTGCATGCGTGCACAAACACACCAGTGCCTCTTTCTTAATGCATGCGGGAGACAAAATGAAAATCCATCTGTAGAGGAGAAAAGATGGAGAGTCCCCCAGTGAGTTTGGGGCTCATGGTAATTGCCTTTAGTATGCGCTCCCATCCACAGGGAGAGCACACTGAGAAGAAAAACCTGGATATGGAGAGGAGTTGTTTCTGCACGGTGCATGACAAATAGCTTGCTTGGAGTCTCCAGAGATCCACCCCAACTCCGATTAAATCTAGGGCTTGTGGGGGTTCTGATGGGACAGCTTTGCAGAGGACACATGACTCTCCTTGATGGGCCCCTGTTGTGTCTGATTACTCCGGCTATTTTCCCCTTGTCATATCCATCCAGAGAGGCCTGGAGAATTGATAGTCTCCTTGGAAGATGGAGCAAGGTAACGGAGGGGCCAGCAAGGCCAGAGCCAGGAATAAATCTTTGCTGCCTGCAAGCTGGAGAGAGCAGCTTGGCTGGAGGAGTATTGCTGTGATTTGGGCAGAGGGACTTCTGGAGCGCTTCTCTCCTCCATTCCCAAGGCAGATGGCTTAGCAGGGATTCCTGCAGAAGATCTGGACCCAGTCCTGTTCCACAGCAATTGACTTAGAATCATAAACTTCTAGAGATGAAAGAGACCCCAGGGACCATCCAGTCCAACACACTTCTGCCATACAGGAAGTCACCATCAAAGCATTCCTGACAGATGGCGGTCCAACCTCTGTTTTAAAACCTCCAAAGGAGACTCCATTACACTCTGAGGCAGCATAAGGAAGTTTTTCCTAATGCTGAGGTGGAATCTCTTTTCCTGTAACATCCATTACTTCAGATCCTATTCTCCGGAGCAGCAGAAAACAAGCTTGCTCCCTCCTCAACATGGCATATCACCTCTTAACCTTCTCTTCTCCAGGCTAAACCTATCCAGGTCCCTAAGTTGCCCCTCAGAGGATTTGGTGGTTTCCAGACCTTTCACCATTTTGCTCACCCTTTTCTGTACCCAAACCATGTAGGGCTTTATAAGTAATAATCACCACTTTGTACTTTGCCTGTGGAGGTGATTTTAATATTGGTGTGATATGCTCACTTCTAGATGTATCAGCGATCAGACTGGCTGCTGTATTTTGAACTGATTGAATTTTCCAAATTTGATACACAGGTAGCTTACAGAAGACTAGCCTTGAGGTTACCAATGTGTGCCCTGCTATCTTTAGGTCTTCCAAATGCATGCACAACAGTACCACATGCACAACTCTCTTTCCTCTGCCATTACACAATTTCAGAATACAGTAACTGTAAGACAGGCATCACACTGAGTTTGTGAACATAAGTCACTGACAGGATGCCAGGAATGGATTTATGTGATGACTTAGCCTTAGTGAGTTGCAATACTAAGCAACTGAATTTGCAAACAAATGCAGAACGCATTTTTGCATGCATATAATAATTAATTAATTTGTTTTATTTATATACCGCTATTCCAAAGATCATAGCGGTGAACAGCAAGTAAGCTAATTTGCCCCCAACAGTCAGGGTACTCATTTTAGCGACCTTGGAAGGATGCAAGCCTGAGTCGACCTTGGGCCCTTTTGCTGGTCTTGAACTCGCAACCTTGTGGTTTCGAGTAAATGGCTGCAGTACAGGCATTTAACCACTGCGTCACCAGGGCTCCATATCTGCATGTACAATGCAGTGTGGCATCTTATGTGTGTAATGGCACCACATATTCAACTATGCTATCACAAACTTCACCTGAATGCCAACATCATGCCATGGCCAAAAGTAAAACTGCATGTGTGGGGGGACTTAAGCATGTGTAAGTCACTGCTGAGGTGCCAGTCTCATATCATTCAATGGTAATGGCACTACATCATATTTCTCCTGAATACCAACATCATGCCCAATTCAAGAGCCTGAAACTGTACATCCAGCACTTATGGAACTCTGAATGGAATAAGAACATTGTACCATGGCCAAAATAATAATAAAATGCAACCACTGCATAAAACACCAATAGGATGCCAGCTGTCCTACTGGTCATCCTGTTAGGGCTATTCAGAGGTCACTAGGTCCTGCTATAGAACAGGACCTGCCTCACCCCTGAACAGCTATGTCTGCTCTCCGAAGTGTTTGTCGCAGAGCTTGGAAGCATTACTCTTTCTTTCCAACAGTTCCCCAGGGGCCTGGATGGCTGGGGGATACAGGGAGGTGTGCTCCAAAGCTTGTTTTCTGTTGCTCCAGAGACTAGAACAAAACCCAGTGGATTCAAATGACACGAAAAAAGATTCTACCTAAACATTTGGGCCTTTTTGTTTTTTTACTGTAAGAGCTATTTGAGAAGAGAAGAATATTTGACAAGGGTGGTGGACTCTTCATCCTTGGAGGTCTTTAAACAGAGGTTGGATGGCCATATCTCTGGAATGCTTTATCTGTGTATGCCTTCATGGCAGGATAGGGTTAGGGTTAGATCAGTGATTCCCAAACTTTGGTCCTCGACATGTTTTGGACTTCAGCTCCCTGAAGTCCCAATCAGCTTGGCCAACAGTCAGGAAGTCTGGGAGAGGAAGAAATGCATCTTGCTCTTGCATTGGAGAGCTCAGTTTGTAACCGAGGACTTGCTTGTCCTCATTCAGTGCACAGAAATTGGAATAATCTGAGATAGTACTTAGTTTTTAGAAGTAATTTGGAGGATATATGAGCACTTATCTTAAAGATTTTATTCATCATGATAAAATAAAACATTCCATAATCAATTTTATACTTTTTTCCAATGTTTCCAATTTGTTGGGGGGGGGGGACAAAAAACCTTCAGGGGAAAAACAGGGGGGGCGGTGTTTCCAAATTTTTCCAGCTTTTTTCTGAGCCTTCCCATCTCTAATTAAAACACATAGAGCCATTTAGACACATTGTGTTAAACATATGACACATTAAACATGGAACACATTACAACCATCCAACATAAAATTAAAATTATATATCAATTTACAGTGGGCTCTTGGTTTAGGTTTGGGTTCCAAGACCCCTCATGGAAACCAAAATCCATGGATGCTCAAGTCCCATTAAATATAATGGTGTTGTGAAATAATGCCCCTTATATAAAATAGCGAAATCGAGGTTTGCTTTTTGGAATTTATATCTTTTGGTTGAATCTGTGGAGGCCAACTGACTTTAAAATCGACTGGAGAGGCCTGCCAGAGAGATAGGTCTTTAATCCTGTTTGAGATTCAGACAAGGTATTCAGCCATTGACTCTCTTCTGGCAGGTCATTCCACAGTCTAGGGGTGGCTGAAGAAAATCTCCTCTGGCTGACAGTTGCCAACCTAGCCCTGACTGGTTGAAATAAATGTCCCCCAGAAGACCTGAGTGTATGGGTCAGATTATATGGGAGGAGAGGGTTATAATCTGAACCCAAATCATGTAGAGCTTTGAAGGTAATAACCAATTCTTTGTACTTTGCCCAGAAACTAGCTGGCAGTCAGTGGAGTGATTTTAATACTGGTGTAATGTGATTGCTTTTGGATGGCCCAGTAGTCAATCTGGCTGCCATGTTTTGAACTAACTGAAGTGTCCAAACTTAAAATTCTCAAGTTAAAAATCATCTGGATAAACCTGTCGGAAGAGACTGGTGTTTAATGGTGTTTAATTTTTAAATCCAGACAGTGTATGTCAAATCTCTTCTGGCGGGTCATTCCACATTCTTGGGGCGGCTGAAGAAAAGGTCCCCTGGCTGACAGTTGCCAGCCTAGGACTTTATCACACTAGATGAATCCCAGGCAAAAATGGGATTTAAAAGTAGCAAAACCCCACAAATGCGGGATGTTTTTCAGATGACGTTTCTTCCAAAAAGCAGTAATGTGAAAATGAAGCAAATGGAAACTCTACAAAAATGATACATTTTTACTTTTGGGAACTTGCGAAAGTAAAAAGGTGTCATCTTTGTTGACTTTCCGTTTGCTTTATTTTCACATTACTGCTCTTTGGTGCAAGCGCGGGTCTTTTCTACCTTTAAAATCCCGTTTCTGTGCAGGATTTGCCTAGTGTGATAAAGCTCCTAGTCCTGGCCACCTGGAGTAAAGGTCCCCCAGAGGACCTGAGCGTATGGGTGGATTATATGGGAGGAGGCAATCCTGTAGGTAACCTGGACCCAAACCATGTAGGGCTTTAAAGGTAATAACCAACACTTTGCCTTTGCCTGGAAACTACCTGGCAGCCAGAGGAGTGATTGTTATCAGAACAAGTGGGTTATTGCTCACAGTTTCCATTGACACCCACTGATAGATAGCTTGAAGGATCCATCTCTGGCAGGAACCTGGCCAGTCCATTCTTGGAAGTCCGTTCTTATGTCTCCTGCCAAGCTGCCGCGTGAAAACGAGACGAGGATATCTTACTTTGCAGAACTTTGTTCCTGCCAGTTTTTGCAGCCAAGCTTGCTTTTGGTGCCAGCTGTAAGGCCTGGCATTTGTGCTTTGGTACCAGAGAAGAAATTGCCTTCAGTTGTGACAGAGTCAGCCTCTCCCACTCTTGCTGTGGCCATGCACCGACTCCGATGCACACCTGCGAGTCTGGGATTCAGGGAGAAGGCTCTCAACAAGCGGAAGGTTCAATGCACAGGTAATCTGACAACTCAGCACCTTGTCTTCCAGTGACACCGCGCTGCTGTGTTCCCTCCTGGTTTTGTTCATGTGCAGCTCAGCTGCTGTGCTGGCAAATGGAGCCATTTTGTTTAATCAGCTGTTGGGGGCTCAGGGAGTCTGAGCTTCCGAGCAGGGGAACACCTTTCATCTCCTTCGCCTGCCACTCACTCCGCTCTCTCTCTCCTTCTCCATCCCCAGTAGGGCTGGCAGGGGTCCAAAAACAGCATTAAGCCCCCCATCCACCCTCCATATTGATTGGACACAGCTATTTGATCTTCCCTTTCCTAATGCAAAGCTCTTAACAGCAAAGGGGGGGGGCAGAAGGAACAGGAGTTGCACTCAAATGGTGGTGATGGGGGGGACAGGAATGCTGAGTTTGCATTTGGGTTGCCAACTTTTTCTGCTGGCTTTTCACTGTGCCTGTAAATGCAGCTCCATCCATAAACATGAGCAGGTGATCATAGTTGAGAGCCTGCATTGCATTTGCATTATGCAGATCTACACTCACATAGTTAAGGTGCAGCATCTCCACATCACCCTTCTGCTAGGGATGGAAAAATATTCTTTTTTCTTTCAAATGTTCGTTATGATTCATTCTCAAGGGGGGGGGGGGGGGTTGTTGTTTGCCTTCAAATCACTTACAGCTTATGGCAACCCTTATCATGGAGTTTTCTTGGCAAGTTTCTTCAGCCATCTTTTGAGGTTGAGAGAGTGCGATTTGCCTAAGGTCACCCAGTAGGTTTACATGGCTGAGCTGGGATTTGAGCCCTGATCTGCAGAATCATAGTCGAAAGCTGAAACCATTACACCATGCTAAAGCTGTTGGGGGTGGAAATAATAGAAGGGCAAATCACATACTCTCAGCCCCAGGTGAAAGCAATGGCAATCCCCGTCTGATCAAAACTTGCCAAGAAAACCCCATGATAAGTTTGCTGTAGGGTCGCCTTAAGTCAGAAACAGCATAAAGGCACACAACAACAACAAAAAGAACGTTTTCTCTCAGTATTTGAATGTTCCAAAGTGCTGCAGAGAAATTATACTATGTACAAAAAAGTGGATTATTAATGCACAAAAAACCTACATGCAAAACAGGTTTCCAGTGGAAAACCCCACTTTCTGTGCAGGAAACACTTTTCTGTGCTGGGAGTAGTTTTCTGTGCAAGATTCTTTTTTTTTTTTACACAAAAGACAAGATTTTGCACACAGAGAAAATGTTTGAGACATTCAAATGGTGAAAAATGCTACAAGAGAATATTCCTTTTCTCTCTCAGCAGGGTGAACTGTTGACTGTTATATGAGAAAGTATGCTAATAAATTCAGAGACATGGCCCCGATGTGGCTGAAACAGGGGCAGCTCCATGCTACCCCTTCAGGGGTGTCTCTGGAGCAGCAGAAAACAAGCTTGCTCCATCCTCAACATGACACCCCTTCAAATACTTAAACAGGGCTATCATATCATCTCTTAACCTTCTCTTCCTGAGGCTAAACACATCCAACTCACTCAGTCTCTTATCATGGGACATGGTTTCCAGACTCTTTCCACTGAGGCTTAAATCCATATTCAGTTCTGCACTGTGACAGCATGGTTGTGCATGTGGTGCTATTGTGCATGGGATATGACATGGGTATACAATCATAGAATGCAATCATAAAATGATAGAATTGAAAGAGACCTCAAGAGACATCCAGTCCAACGCAAACAAAGCATCCCCAATAGATGGCATCCAGCTTATGTTTAAAATCCTTCAATGAAAGAAGTCATCACCCTTTGAGGGAGTGCATTCCATTGTCAAACAGCCCTTACTGTCAGGGAGTCCCTCCTAATGTTGAGGTGGAATCTCTTTTCCTGGAGCTTGCATCCTATTCTCTGGAGCAGCAGAAAACAAGCTTGCTCCCTCCTCAATATGGCATCCCTTCAAATACTTGAACAGGGCTATCATATGACCTCTATTACCAAACTTTGGTCTTCCAGATGTTTTGGAGTTTGACTCCCAAAATTCCAGGCCATTGTCCAAGATGACTGAGGCTTCTGGGAGCTGAAGTCCAAAACACCTGTAGGACTAGAATTTGGGAATGCTATACTCCTATTGATGCAACCTAGGATTGCTTTGGCTGTTCTTTGGGTTGCTAGTTGTAGCATGAGCTACATGCATGCATCTGGGGAAGTAAACCAAGGCTATGAAGCCTAATGCTCAGGAAGGCTTGGGGAGGGGGCTTCAACTACAATTTCCAGAATCCACTAGACAGGATGGCAAGCTGTCTGGGGGGTTCTGGGAACTGCATTACAATTTTTTTCCATACAGTATTTCTAGAAAGATTTCTGAGTTTTGGAGGAACAACTCTTCATACCAGGGGTGGACCACAGGACTGGCCCTGTTACTGATGCCTGTCTCCACCTGGACTGATGGGTAAGATGGTAGCATCGCACATACTTCATAGCAGACCTTTAGACTTTTCCTCTTCAGACACTAGACACTTACTAAATTTGCAGATGGCAGCAAGTCAGGAGGAGGAGCTAATACCCCAGAGGAGAGGATCAAAATTCAAAACTACATGAATAGATTAGAAATCTGAGTCAAAGCTAACAAAATAAATTTCACCAGGGAGGAATGTAAGGTACTGGACTTAGGCAGAAATATATATATATATATGAAACATATAGATATAGGATGGGGGACCCCTGGCTTAACAAGACTCCATGTGAAAGGGATCTAGGAGTCCTAGTAGACCACAAGGTGAACATGAGTCAACAGTGTGATGCAGCAGCTAAAAAAGCCAATGCGATTCTAGGTTGCATCAATAAGAGTACAGTTGGCTGTCCTCTTCCACAGGCTTGCCATCCTTGGATTTGAGCATCCACATATCGCCCCAGCCCGTTGTTCCCAGTTGTGGCATTTGTATGCAACTGCATCAATGCATTTGCATACATGTTGTGCACCATTGGGAACAACAGAACTTCAGGTCCTGCAGATTTTGCTATTGGCAGGGAGGGAGGTCCATAACAGAACCCCCACAGATATGAAGAGCCAGCTGTTTAGTGTCTATAATGACCACCAAGGATCTTCACAAGTTCAACTTAGACAATAAAGAAATAGAAATAGTAAAGGAATTCCCATACCTGGGATCAAACATTGATAGAAATGGAGACTGTAGTCAGGAAATTAGAAGATTAAGAATGGAGAGGGTAGCTATGAAAGAACTAGAAAAGATTCTAAAATGCAAAGATATACAACTGAGCACAATTGTTAGAGTCATACAAGCCATTGCATTCCCTATTACTATGTATGGATGTGAGGGCTGGACACTTAAGAAAGAAGATAGGAAGAAAATCCTTTGAAATGTGGTGCTGGAGAAGAGTGCTGAGGATCCCATGGGCAGCTAAAAGGACAAACAAATAGGTCCTGGAGCAGATCAAGCTGCAAACCTCCCTGGCAGCCAAGATGACCAAATTGAGGCTGTTGTACTTCGGACACATAATGAGAAGGAAGGACTCCTTGGAAAAGACAATAATGCTGGGAAAGGTGGAGAGATGTAGGAAGAGAGAAAGGCCACATGCCAGATGGATGGACTCTATTAAGCAGAGCAGTGGAGGACAGGGGGTCTTGGAAATGTCTCATCCAAAGGGTCGCCATGAGTCAAGATCAACTTGAGGGCAGTTAACAACAACAAATGTTTAGCCTATATGTTTAACCTATAGAAGCGAGGGTTAATCTATCACATAATAGCTATGTTTAAATATTAAAAAGGGTGTCATACTGAGGATAGAGCAAGTTAGTTTTCTGCTCCTCCAGAGATTATGACAAAGAGCAAAGGATTCAAACTACAGGAAAAGAGATTCCACCTAAACATTAAGAAGAATTTCTTGACAGTAAGAGCTTTTTGACAGTGAAAGACACTGCCTCAGAGAGTGGAGGAGTTTTGGAGTTTCCTTCTTTGAAGGCTGCTTTTAGAGAGAGGCGGTGTGGTCATCTGTCACAGGGAGGGCTTGGATGGTGTGGGAAATGCACTTTTGTTGGATCAGAGCTCCCAGCATCCCCAATCCAACATGGTAGGAACTCTGGGAGTTGTCTTCCACTAAAACAGTGGTTTCCAAACTTTGATCTTCCAGGTGTTTTACTTCAGGTCCTAGAAGCCCCCCACCAGCTTGGTCAGTAGTCAGGAATTATGGGAGCTGAAGTCTAGACCATCTGGAGGACCAAAGTTTGGGAAACACTGCACTAAAATAATGTTTCCAAGCCCTGCCAGGCCTGATCCTGCTAAGCAGGGCTCCTGAATTTTCTGTAAGGAACCAAACTCTCTGTAATGTGCTGCCACCTTGTGGGATTTGTTGAACATCATTCCTCCTTCTGAAATGCCTCTTTCTCTTGTACAGACAAGTCCAGAAAGGGATGGCAGGGGTACATTAGCCCTGGGGTGGTGTTCTCCTTTTTCTCTCCTTCCACACCAGGACCGGACAGCCTTTATGCTGATTGCCTGCCCCTTTGGCATTGGTAGCAAGCAGAGCTGTGACAGAGTACCTCCAGCAGGAAAGGTTCATGCCAGCCTTGCCTTGGCCATTGCAATCTTTTCTTTTCTTATCTATTCCTCTTTGTGTCTCCCTGTTGTGGGCCTGTTTGAATAATCTATCTGTCAGCCTCATTATCCAGGCGCTGGCCTTCATCTGGTGTCTGAGGGCTGAAATAGCCATTAGTGGAGATGCTCATCTTGAAGCAGAGCAGGGAGGGAGATTATAAAGGGAGAAGCGAGGATGCCAGGTCTCTCTCTCTCTCCATCCACTCCCCCCCCCCTTCTCAATCTTTCAGTCTCATTTTGAGCCATGCATCTCTACCAGCCTCAGCTTTTTCAGACAGTAGGTCTGAGCCATCTAGTAGCTTGGATTTAAGATAAATTACCCTGCCAAGAAGTGCAGGTTAGTAAGTAGAAAGGAGGGTTGTAACTAGTAATTGGAGGGTCAAATCCACCTCCCGGTTACACATGCAGACATCTTTTACCAATAAGACTGGCTACCTCTCCAGCCCATATAGTAGCAATGGCTTTCCAGCATCTCAGTCTGAGAGAGATCCTTCCCTCTGACTGTTATCTGAAGATATGGAAGAATGCAGTCACAGAAGCACAGAATCCTAGGCAGTGTCCGCATGGGCCAGAATAGTCTGGATCCAACTGCCCTGACCTCTCCCCATTTCCCAGGGCCCTTTGACACTGAAAGGCTGTTGGCACATGTGCCTACTGTGTCACCCAGTGCCACCACCATGGGTTACTTGACTCTGAGGTCAAAATGAGGCTGGACGCCTTGTTCTGACCTCAACACTGGGCCAGCTGGCATTGCATCAGAGGAAAGATCCAGAGTGAAATGTGAGGATTTCTACTCCATTACATAGAATCATAGGCCTCATTCCCATTACATTTTAAACCAATTTGCAATCTGGTTTGAAGCCATTTAAATGACCCTGGTTCACACTTGAACCGAATCGTTGAAGCGGTTCAGAGGGGGAAGCTTTACACTAGACCCATTTAATGAGTGTTTTTTTGATGCTGATTTTTTTCCCACTTCTTTGTAATAAATTGATTCTGCGCAATGTGAACAGAATGTGGATCAGAATCATTTAAATCTGCCCTTCAGCCAGAGGAAGTAGGTCCTTTTGAACTGATTCATTCGTCAATATGACGACAGTGGGTTATTTTACAGGAAAATAATGCAATCGGGCAAATGTAGTGTGAACCTGTTCTGCTGCCAAATCAATCCATCGATTTGGTTGCAAACCCATTTATTTGTAGTGGAATGAGGCCACAGAGTTGGAAGAGACCACAAAGGCCATCCAGTCCAACCTGCTGCCATGCAGGAACTCACAATCAAAGCACCCTCGAGAGATGGCCATCCAGCCTGGCTTAAAAACTTTCAAAGAAGAGAACTGCACTACTCTCCACAGCAGCATCTTCGACTGTCAACAAGCTCTTACCACTGGAGTTCTTCCTAACACTGAGGTGTTGTTTCTGCTGCGTGGATGGAGCCTTAGTGAAGTATTACCTCCCTAATACCAACCCCTGAAGTTTCCAAAGAAGGCGATCCCTGCTGAATTCTGGCCATAGACTGCAAGTTAGATCTTGGTCACTTGTTTTCTAGCTGTCAGTGGCTGCATCTGCATTGCCGAAATAATCCAGTTTGACACCACTTTAACTGCCATGGCTGAGTGCTATGGAATTCCGGAGAATTGTAATTTTGTGAGACATTTAGGCCGGTTACATACCGGCATTTTAGTGCGTGACGAGCATGCACTGGGTTATAAAGGGCATGCTTCCGCACTGCCCTAACCTCGTGCGTGCCCGTCACGCACTAACGGCGGCGGCCCTTCCACATGGCCACCGCCGTGAGGAGTCATGGCCGCGCCGCCTCTAGACGGGCGGCGCGGACGTGACATCTCATCCGCGGCAGGGCGCCTAGGGCAGACCAGGACAGAGCTCCGTTTCGGAGCTCCTTCCTGGTCCACGGTGCCATATTGCTTCGCTGGGCGCAGGCTCCAACGGCTGCACGCAGCGAAGCAAGGGAGAAAGGGCCAAGCAGCCCCTTTCTCCCCCTCCCCGCCGCCACGGGTGTCCTTGGGGCTTGAAGCCCCAAGGACCCCCCTTTTCAGGCTGCGGGGAAGCGGCGTTTTGCTGCCTTCCCCGCAGCCTGAATAGCGGCGGATCGGGGCCTCAGCGGCTCGGTTGTAAGCCCCCCCCCCCCCCCCCCCCCCCCCCCCCCCCCCTCTGAATACTCTGGGGAAAGGGGCGGGTCCAGACCGCCCCAAATGGGCGGTCTATAACCCGCCTTAGCCTTCTCTGTCTGGTGCCACAACAAACTACAAATCCCATATTTCCATAGTATTGAGCCATAGCCCTTAAAGTGGTGTCAAACTGGATTGTTTCTGCAGTGCGGATGCAGCCAATCATCCCAATTTAGGGAGAGATGGCTGCCTTTCTGATTGATTGATTGATTGATTGATTGATTGACCTATCAGCTTACCTTGGATCCCACACTAGGAGAAACTCAAGAAATGAATTATTCAGTTAATTCTGTCTGTTGTGCATCTGCTAAAAGTCCAACTCCAAGGGCTCCGCAAGGGAAAAGAGAAAGTGTTTGGGGGGAGGAGGATTGCAGGTTTAGAATACCTGCTATCTGCAATCTTAAACCTTTGCGCATTGATGTGTTCTCCCCTTGAAGACCAAAGTTGCCAGGGCTTCGTTATTCATCTCTCTGTCAAGGATGCAAAAAAAGAAAAGAGAAAGATAAGGCAATATGCAAGCTTTTGACTTTCATGTAATTCTTCATCAGACCTTGATTCAAGGAGCAGCAGCATCCTTCATTCCTCTTTCTCTCTGTCTCTTTCATTCTCTCTCTCGCTCTCATACTTTGGGACGAACACGACAGGCCCTGATTGTTCTTTGCTAAAAGGAAAAGGAGGAGGAGGAGGAGGAGAGGCATCTGTGATTTTCTTTTATTAATGGCCTGCTTGGAAGAGTGCCCTTTTAGCCACCCTGGCATCTTTTGAGAGATTCCTCCTTGGCTTCCTCTGAAGCCCAGTTACCTGCCAGGAATCAGAAGCCTCCACTAAAAGATCCCAGCTCAGATTTCCATGGAGGCAGCAGTCTCCAGTCTGTCAATAGCTCTGAGTTTTATGATGCACTTAATTCAGCCACGCTGGCTCACGTGCCAGCCACCGTCTGCTCCTCCCCAGCCATAGAGACACTTAGTCCTTGCATGCAAAATGGATTTTCTGGGAATTTGCAAGTAAATCTGTTCATTAGTTGGGGGCTTTAAATTAATTAAAGAACCTGGAGTCGTCTTCTTTTTTTCCGAAAAAGGAATCTAACATCTGTGCCACTCTCTATAACAGAGTAAAACAGACTCCCAAGCTTGTTTGCGATTTCCAGATGTTGGAGGGTGACCAGATGTCCTCCTTTTTCCAGGACACGTCCTACGTTTCAGCCTTCCATCCAGGAGGAATTCCAAAATGTCCTCCATTTTGAGCATGACTAGGAGCATTTATTTGGTTATATCTTACATTTTTCTGGAACGTCCTTCATTTTTGTGGCGCCTTGTCCTCCTTGGGGATTAGGACACCTGGTCACCCGGCAGACGCTGGGACCATGGGGTCTTCCTTCCACGCTTCAAAGCAGCCAGTTTTGTTTAATTCTCATTCCCAGAAAGGTTGCATTTGATTTTTGGTTTTTAAAATATTTTCCCCATTATTTTTATTAATATAATCCTTAAAATTACCAGACACACAAACAGTACAATCCATCTTTCTCTTGTAACTTCCAACTCTACAAACTTCTATATGAAGCTTAATGGTTTCCTCTTTTTTTCTCGGATGAATTCAAGAATTGCCTATCTTTCTGAAATTAATTTATGCAACGATCATATCTAATGGGGATTTATAAAGTAAATGCAAACAATTTTCTTTTCATTCTTCTCCTTGTTATTACATAAATTTACTAGACAAATTTCTAATAAAACCAGATTTTTCTTTCATTTTCTTCATCTAGTGATTGTCCCTTTTTAGTTAAAACATCTTTTTTGGTAAATACTCATTATTAATTGCTCTGTTCATTGCTTCTCAGTCTGTTCATGGAGCAGGGCTGCTGAGGACCAGGCCTCCAAGCCCCAGCAAGCATCTTATGCAAGACCTGAGGCCCTGTCTTCCAGGTGTCTGGAATGCAGGACTTGAACCCAGTACCCTGGGGCATTTCAGTCAGTGCTGTAGCTCCGCATGCCTGGGGTGACTTCTGACTCTTAAATTAAAGTTGTGTCAGGCTTTGATGGGCCCAGACAGGCGGCAGGGACCTTTGCTGTCTTTTGAACTAAAATGTTGAATTTATTTCTAAAGAACAATATACAGTACATACTTTTAGCATTCGCATTCTGCACCTTATACAGAATCCTGTGTTGAAACAGTTCACAGAGTCCACAGGGGATGGATCTGGGAAACTCACAGCTTCTGGTGAGGAGGGCAATATGATGCTGCAGGTGGTGATCTGCCACTAGGCTGATGGGTTCTGGAGTCCTTGGCTGCTGCCAGACTGCAGAATTAATGCAGTTTGACACCACTTTGTTACAGCTCCATGCTATAGAGTCCTGGGATTTGTAGTTTGTTGTGGCACCAGAGCTCTCTAACAGAGAAGGCTAAAGATCTCACAGAACGACAAATCCCAGGATTCCGTAACCTTGAACCATAGCAGTCAAAACGACATCTAAATTGCTTTATTTGTGCAGCGTAGATCCAGCCCTTGTCAACATCACAGTCAAACATTAACAGCTGTCCGGTGGCATATTGGGGGTTATTTTATGGTTCGTGAAATGTGATAGATAGTTTTGCTTAGCTTGTTAGAATTATAGAATCCTAGATTTGAAAGGGACCACAAAGACGATCTAGTCTAATACAGCTGCCATGAAGAATATATGGAGCCCTGGTGGCGCAGTGGTTAAATGCCTGTCCTGCAACCATTTATTCAAGACCACAAGGTTGCGAGTTCAAGACCAGCAAAAGGGCCCAAGCTCGACTCAGGCTTGCATCCTTCCGAGGAGGGAGCTAAAATGAGTCCCCAGACTGTTGGGGGCAAATTAGCTTACTTGCTAATTAGCTTACTTGCTGTTCACTGCTATGATCTTTGGAATAGCGGTATATAAATAAAACAAATTATTATTATTATATACCATTCCAGCTCCCCTGAAAGTTGCCCATCCAACTTCTGTTTAAAGACCTCCAAAAATGCAGCACCCATCACCCTCTGAGGCCATCTTTTCCACAGTTGAGTAGCATTTGCTGCCAGGAATTTCTTCCTAATATTTATATGGAGTCTATTTTCTTATTAGTTGAATCCACTGGTTGCTGCCACACTGCGGAATTAATTCAGTTTGACACCACTTTAACTGCAATGGCTGAGTGCTACAGAATTCTGGGATTTGCGGGGTTCTGAGATATCTAACCTTCTCTGTTAGAGAGCTTTGGTGCCACAATGAACCAAGTCCTAAGATTCCATGGGATGCAGCCAGGACAGTTGAAGTGGTGTCAAAAACAAACTCTCCCTTCTCCCTTCAGATATTTAAAGACAGCTGTTATATCACCTGTCAGTCATCTCTTCTCAAAGCTAAACAAAGCTAAATAGTCATTCCTCACAAGTATGGCAAGAGTAGACCCTTCCAACTCTGTGCTTCTGTGAATGTCCAGAAGCAAAATTTCATTCTTTACATGTTCCACATTTCTAAGGCTGAAATCCTCCACTGCCTTTATGTAGTGTACTGTACGTCTTCTCAGGTGGAGGTAGGCATTGACTATGCAAACCTTGTGTTGAATGGCAAAGTTGCTGAACTGAATGCACATCTGAGTGTGCAGCTGAAGGCACCACTGTATGCACATGTGTATGCACAGTGGCACCACATGTGCAAATCAACTTCTGCAAGCTCGAACTAAATGTGGATGTTCCACGTTGGATAAACATGTTGAACTACTTTCATGTGGAAACCTATACATCTGTCAGACACCAACAAGAATCACTATGATGTAGTGCTTAAGTGCTGGGCTTGGATACCTGGAGGGCAGAGTTCAAATCACTAGTCAGCCTTCAGTGACCTTGCACATGTCACACTCTCTCAGCCCTAGTGGGAGTGGTAACTCCCCTACACCAGGATCACCCTAGGATAGTAATAATTAGGAATCACATTGATGACATATAACGTTGAGTGCCAGTATGGTGTAGTGGTTTGAATGTTGGACTAGGGTTCTCTGGAAGATCAGGGTTCAAATCCCCACTCCACCATGGAAACCCACATGTGTGACCTTGGACAAGTCACCTTCTCTCAGCCTCAACCTTCGCCTTGACAAGTCTTCTTCTGATGAAATCTTTCCTGTGAAAGTCAATATGGTGTTGTGTCAGAGTCTTGGACTTGCACCCAGCCAGGAGAGCAGAGTTCGAATCCCAGATTTAGAGATCCACTGGGTGGTCTTGAGCAAGCCATGCTCTTATCCTCAGAGGAAGGCAATGACAAACCTTCTAGGAATAAATCTTGCCAGGAAAATCCTTGGAGAGGGTTGCCATAAGCTGGAATTGACTTAAAGACATCTAATAACAAGATGCCACCAGGCTTCCAGGCTAGTTATTATCTTATTCTGCATGATTTGCAGGCCTGGCTTCTGTCCCAGGAAGGCTCTGGGTAGCTAAAATAATCAGCAGATTTCAAAATCGTTTTTTAAAGTCCAAAAATGGAGAAGACTATCAGGCAATTCCAGAAGGCATTTTTCACAGATTTGGGCCCTGTGAACTTCTCTCTTCTGTGCAACGATTAGCCTGTTGCAGGAAGATTAAAGCAAAGAACTATCCGTTCCTAATGTTAGCCTACTAATTGCACAGATTGGGCCATAGAATTGACGAACGATTTTCGGAATACTTAATGGCTTGGAAATTGAACAAGCTCGCCATCAAAGGTTCCTGTCTCATTGTCATTATGGATGAATAACTCGGAAAGGCTCTAAAAATTATACATAATTTGTTATTATCCAATTTGCTAAGTGTTTCAGATACATTCAGGAATAGACTAAGCTTCAATTGACCTCACCAACATCTGTTTTCTATATAAACCCGAAATGTAATACACAACAGAAATTAAGATATTTTACAGTCTGGGAAATAGGTGATATTGATGATATATGGATCTAATTTGGGGTGAAGGCAATGGTGACAGAGGATGATGTTAAACTTAAATTAATGCTTTTAATACATTCTGGTTTAAGGGTTATTCACATTAGACTGTGTCTCAGAAATCTTTGAAAAGGGTAATTAGGAAAAGAATTCTAAGATGATGAATTAAACTTGATTATAGGGCTGCCAAATGTAAAAGAAAACATGACTCCTGTACTCTTAGGAGATAGCTTCATATAGTGTGGCTTGGATGGAAGAATGAGCATGGCACAGTAGTATGAAGGTGGGGTGAGAGGTCTGAGAGACCACAGTTCAAATTGTGGCTGGGCCATGGAGACCTACTAGGTGACATTAGGCAAGTCACACTCTCTCAGCCTATGTCCCAAACACAATCCAGGCAAGCAGCCAAAGATTGAATTCTACACAGCTGACAGCCAGCAGCTCTGCTCAATGCAGCTGCTGGTTCATTAATTGCCGCTTCCTATAAATCCTCTGAGTCCTCCTCAAGCCTTCCATTTGTTGCTTCTGCTCAACTAAAGCCCGGAACAGATGGCCCAAAAGAAGCGTAGCGCCGCTAATACCAGGGTTCCTGAGCACACAGCATCCACATGTTCGGAACCCCTAGCATATGATGGCGGCAGCATCATGGTGGCTTCCCATCCATACAGGGGCAACCATGATGCCGCCACCGCCATACAGTGACCGAACATCGCTGGCAGGAAGTGGCATCATGGCGATGCCCCTTCCTGCTTCCGCCATCACAAAAAAAGGCCACTCTAGGTGGCTTTTTTTTTTGGCGGTGTGTCTATGCTGCAGAATGGGGACACACCGCAAAAAAAAAAAAGCCACATAGGGGATGGGGATGCTGCAGCACAGACATGGGGCTTGCAGGGGCGGCACGGAGTCTCTCGTCTGTACTGCCCCCAAGGTAGATAGGGGTAAGTGGTCATGTGTATCTGAATGGGCAGGACTCTCTCTCAGAGCTGGTCCTGCACTCTGGTCGGTCTCTGACATGTATGGCTTTGGAACGTCGTCCTGCTCTGGTTCAGCTCCAGGTCCCACCAGGTCCACTACTTCCATCTCTGAGTCAGAATCCATGTCCATGTGATAACCTCAGAGGAAGGCAAAGGTATGAACCCTCCTCTGAAGCAATCGTGGCAGGAAAACCCTATGGGAGGTTGCATGGTGTGGTGCTTCAGCGCTGGGCTAGGACTCTGGGACACTAGGGGTTGTCCACACAGGCCAAACAAAATGCTCCTGTCCTCTTGGCGATGAGTCTCGATGATGCATGGCCCAGATTCTGGTGCAAACTGTCCAGATGATGTGCAGCCATTTCATCAATGAACCCTCCCTATACCCCCCCTAAACAATTTCATAAAAAGTTGCCTTTTGCTCCAGTTCTTCTCTTGTTCTGTTGCAACACAGGGTGGCTGTTTGCACGCACAACTCGCTGTGCCACCCACATCTGCTGCTTATGATGATGATGCAAGTCATTCATTCTGAGGTCAGAACGAGCCACCCAGCAATGTCATCAAAGGTGTGTTCCTTGTTTTGACCTCAAAGGGAGTGACTTGCACCAGTGTCAGCAGTGCCAAGTGGCACAATGGGATGCACATGTGAACAGCCACTTGCAGCTGCAATGCAGTGAGCAAGACAACAGAGGGACATTGGGGCAGCTTTGGGGCTAGAATACTCCCAAACTTTCAATTTGATAAGAAGAATTGTTTAACTCTGAATCTGAGAAAATTCAGATTGAATAAAAGAAAAGATTACATAATAAAACCTTTGGTAAGGGCCACGCATGCTGTAATTGCATTGGGTTGGAAAAATAAACAACGTTGGAGGGGGGGATTGGCCACATTATATTACAGAATATCTTTAATTTGAATGTTTAAGGGAAAGAAAAGGAAAATATAATGGTCAAATAAACAAAATGGTCTAGTGGGAAAAATGGGGATGTTGGATTGAAAAAGTTAAAGTTGAAAGGGGGTGCAACGAAGTTAGAGAAATAATTAATAAGCTATTCCACATTATGGCTACTGGGTACTAATTTACTTGGTCATAGCCATCGGAGGGGGGAGAAAAGTATGTGATCTAATAATGATCATATTTTATAATGTTTTATTATATATGTTGTGTTATGGGCCATAAAACTTAATAATATTTTAGCTGCTGAAATAAATGTTTGGGCCGTGGGGGGGGGGGGCTGGGTGACCTTGGGCAAGTGACACTCTCTCAGCCCAAGAGGAGAGCAGTGGGGAACCTCATCTGCAAAAAAAAGTCTTACGCAAGAAAACCCTGTGATAGATTTGGCTTAGGGTTCTCATAAATAAGTTGGAAATGACTTGAAAACACACAGCGTCAACAAGCTGACTATGGCAAAGCCACACCTACCAAAATGTCTGCTACTCAACAGTTGAAAGTGGATGCACCCTGCTCTCTTTGCATCTAAACACTCTACTTGACAATCATGACACCACTACACACATGCAAACACAGGGATGTACGTCCTTCACCATTCCTCATAAATAGATAGACAGACAGATACATACTGTCAGCCCTCTACATTTGTGGCTTTTACTTTTGCACATTTGATTATTTCCAAATTTGGTTGATCTGTTCTCTCTGCATCTTCCAAAGTAACTCTACTGGAGGTTGACCACAGACTCATGTTGGAGGACCTAGATATTCCTAGACAAAATACTTCTCTAGGCATTTGTAGGTCCTCCAGCACAGATCTATGGTTAATTTCTGGTGGATGTTGATCATAGAGTTGCACTGGAGGACTTAGCGATTCCTAGCAAGGTGTTGTCAGGTTAAAAAATAGTGGTCTTTTATTTGTGGTTTTTCCACTTTCATAGAAGACCTGTACCCCTAACCCTAGCAAATGCGGAGGGCCTACTCAGAGTGTGTGTGTGTGTGTGTGTGTGTGTGTGTGTGTGTGTGTGTGTGGTTGCTGTTGTTGTTGCCTGCAAAGATGAATAATTACGACAGTTTTCTCCTCACTGTGGGAGAAAATGAACACCCCTCCTCAGTATTTTCCCTGTAGTTGAATGTACCAAAGTCTTTCAGGAAAAGTATTCAGTAGGGGAAGTGCATGCATTTTTTGTGGGGAGGGGGGCAAAAAATCTTATTTTCTGTGCTGAAAACAGATTTCCTTTGCAGAAAAAAAGGGGTTTGGGGCAAAAAACAACAACAGCAGCACCTTTCCCTCTCTCCACAATATGCCCTCTATAACAAGAAAATCCCATTGAAGAAAGAATGGAAATCTTCCTCCATTTTTCTGGAGGAAGAAAAGCCCTCATTTTGCACCCTTTATAAACACAGCTCTGAATCAGTGTGCAATCGACGCACAACTCCCACATGTGTAGATTTACACCTTGTTACCCTTAAGATCTGTGCCAATATCTTGTGCCACTGGCTTTTGGGGGGTGGGAAATAGGGGGACCAAAGTATATTTCTGATGCCGTGTCTCATCTGTGGGATGCTTTTTAAAACTTTTGATGCAAAACATGGCCTGAAAGGGCAAATGCTGCAGCTGTGTTGCTAGATGAGTTAGCCAATGGCTAATTTGCAGGCTAATTTCTCTCTGTAGTGAGCTGCAAGTGCGCCTCCTCCGCCTCCTTTTGGAAGGTAGGCATGAGATTCTTCTCTGTGGGGGGTTAATGTGAGGATGCCAAGTCCAACTCTGGCGCTCATGACAGATGCTTATAATTACTGGAGGTGGTTTAGCACCCTGTGCTCTGCAAGACAGAGGAACATGAGTCCCTTGTGGCTTCAACTTCAATAAATGTTTGCTGACATGTAGAAAAGGGACAGAGAGCCTGTTCCTACCACCACCACCCCCAACCATTTGCTAGTACTGAAACTGAGAGGTGGGAAAGAATTGCTTATTGCAACTGAAGGAAGGGTGGATTCAGGATGGATAAATAGTACTCCTTCTTCACTGGACCCCATCAGTTACTTGATGGATGCTAGCTTGTTCTTATTTGCTATCAGGTTGACTTCAGTTTACACTGACCTTATGAATGGGGACTGCTTGATCCCCTAGCCATTGGCCTGTGGGGTGCCAGAGGGCTCTGTGTTGTCCTCAGTGCTATTCAACATATACATGAAACTGCTGGGATTTGGAGTTTTGGAGTAGAGTGCCATCAATATGCAGATAACTCTCTATTATTCCTTCCCACCCCAATCCAAGGAGGAGGGCTTGCTCTTAAATCAGTGTCTAGTTTCAGTAATGGACAGGATGAGGACAAACAAATTGAAACTTAATCCAAATAACACAGAAGTGCTCCTGACCAGTCAGAAGGCAGGTCAGGGAATATGGACCCAGCCTGTTTTAGATGCGGTTACACTCCCCCTGAAGATCCAGGTGTGCAGTTTGGGGGTACTCCTGAACTCAGCTTTGAACCTGGAGGCCAAGGTCTCAGCAGTGATCAGGAATCCTTTTGCACATTTAAAACTTGTGTGCCAACTGCATCCGTTCCTTGAGACACCGGATCTAGCCTTTATGGTACATGCCACTTCTGACTGGCCAGGAGCACTTAGTTACATCCTGTTTGGACTACTGTAATGTGTTCTGCTTGGGGCTGCCTTTGAAGAGTGTTCAGAAACTTCAGCTGGTCCAAAGTGCTGCAGCCAGGCTGTTAACTGGGGCAGGTTAAGAGACTACACAGTGCCCCTGTTGAAACAGCTCCACTGGTTGCCAATCTGTTTCCAGGCACAATTCAAAGTTCTGGTTATGACCTATAAAGCCCTATATGCCTAAGGTCCAGGCTAGTTAGCAGACTGTACCTCCCATATCTACCGGCCTTGGTTCTGAGATCTTCAGGAGAGGCTCTTCTCTCAGCCCCACCACCATTGCATTCACAGTTGGCTTGGACGCACAAGAGGGCTGCCTCCAGACTGGGGCTCTCTTCCCAAGGAGGCCAGAATGGTCCCATACTTGTTGTCCTTCAAAATGTGCCCAGTTGTAATCCTCTGGGATGTATACATTTTAATGGAGCAGACTGATATGTGTCCCGTTGTAGGGGACAATTGTGTGAACGTTTGTGTGGTTTTATTGCTGTAGTTGGTGTTCTGATGTTTTATATGATGTTTTGTATTTTGATGGGTTTAGATTGTATTTGCACATGTTGTTAACCGCTTTGATTTTTAGAAAAGCGGTATATAAATAAAAATTTTATTTATTATTATTATTCTGATTTTTCTAGTAAGCAGTCTGTTTGTATAGTTTTGTGTGGGTTTTTTGGGCTATATGGCCGTCTTCTAGACATAACCTGAAAAACCCACAAAAAACTATGGATGCCAGCTGTGAAACCCTTCAATTTCATAGTCTGTCTGTCTGTATGTATGTATGTATGTATATCTGGTGTTCATATATATTAATGTCATGTGTGTATGCAACCCCCTACTCATCCACAGGGGTTTGGTTCGGGGAGGACCTCCCGATGAGCAAAAAATGCAAACAGTTGCACCCTACATGTGTGATGATATGTCCATGTCGGTGCAATTCCATGCACAGGCTACTATTGAATAATCTGAGGTGTGGGGATCCATGAGTGGTCAAATCTTTGGATTGCTAGCCAGCCAATGTGGCAGGCCTACTGTATAGGTATACCTCATTTAATAAAGACTCTGCCAGTGAAGCTACTTTTTACAAAGGTGTTTTATGCCTCTCCCCTTTCCTTCCTCATCCCCTGTCCAGTTGGAAGGGTTTTTTTTACCAGCATGGGTATTGGGAGGTTGGTGAAGGAGGACTGGAGAAACCCAGAGTTTTGATACCAGGTTGCAGCAGCATGTTTGCCAGAAATAATTCAATAAAGCATGAGATGGGAAAGCAGGGGATTTGCCTCTTGCTGATCCTGTTCTACCTCTGTGCATCTGCATATGACAGGTAAGCCAAACAGCAGCTTCCTCCACGTTCCCTGAGCAGTAATCCCTTACTGCATCCAGTTGTGCAGTGTCTCTGGTTGTGCTTGCTTAGACTCTAACCACAACTTCTGCACCCTTTTCTTTTAGTCTTTCAGGTCCAAATCTAGATGGGGATGAGGTTGGAGCGCTTGGGTCCAGCAAAGAGTTCATGGTCCCCTCATTGCCTGCCCTGCCACCCAATTCATGCAACCATTCCTTCTGGGGGAAAGGAATATTAAAATTATTATGATTTAAAGTAATAATAATAATAATGACCAAAAGAGAAGCTAGCAACTCCACAGATGTAATTTGCTGCCTCATTTGCTATGTACACATGTTCCGATTTAACCAGCTGCCTGTCAGAACTCCAAGGAACTCGGCTGGCCATGCTTGACTTAAAGAAATAAATAGGAAGAAATAATTATAAGCAGGGGACAATAAAAACCCATGCCAGATGCCAACACATTAAATTCCTTTGATAAGATCAGTTGCATTGTAATCTCATAGTGCTCCCCCAAGAGAACTCCCTGAGGCTATTTATATGGTTCTCCTTCTAACCCTCTTTATCTCCACAACCACCAGTTAATAATAAATAATAATAAAATATTTATTTATAGCCCGCCTTTCCGTAGATCAAGGCGGGTTACAACAATATCAGTTACAGAATAAAACACGATAAACAGCAAATATACATTAAAATCACAGTACAATTCACAATATCACAATATAACAATATCCAGCTAGCATAGGATGTTCAACAACAAAAATAATAACAGTGGCGGGGGGGGAGGAAGGAGTTCATCTGGGAGAGGCTGAAAGAACTATGGAGATTATCACAGGGAGGCTTACAGTGTCTGAAACGTTGCTAAATCATCCGTAAAGCATGAGGGTGTAATCGCCAATTGCGCTTTCCCCCCATTATTTAATCATAGAATTCATAGAGGTGTCCCATCATTAAAATGTTCATGAAGCAGCCATTTCTCTGCATAACAGGAGCTTCCATTATGCAGAGAAATGGCTGCTCTGCGAATCCTTTAATGACAAGACGCCTCTATGACGATTTAATCACAGGGAAAAGTGTGACCGGCAATCACACTCTAGTGCTTTACGGATGATTTAGCAATGTTTCAGAGACGTTAAGCCTCCGTGTGATAATCCCCATTGTATGCAATGTCTACTAGGATTCCTAGATCCCTTCACATGTACTTTACAATCCCTAGGCAATCCCTCTACTATCAAACATGCAGGGATAGTGAAAATGAATCAGTTTTGGATGTGTAGCTCTTGCTTCTGCAATCATGAATTCCAGACATTATTGCTACAGCTCAAAGCAATCTACTTTCCCCTCAAATCATGATCTCTCACAGAACCATAGGATTCCAGGGAACCCTGGTTGAGAAACCCTGCTCCAGATAATCAATCAGTCGGCCAATTTACTGCTGTCCCACCTTTTCTCCAAGAGTGCAATTCAAGGCAGCTTCCAGAGCAGTGGTAGGAGCAAAACCACATATAGCTAAAAACCTACGATAAGTTAAGAATAGAATGGAATTAAAACTATATAAAACAATAATGTAAAAATATTGATTAAAAATGGAATAGCACCATGCCGGTCCCTGATACCTGGAATTTTGTGTCTAGTTCTGGCCATCACAATTCAAGAGGGATGGATATTGACAAGCTGGAGGGTGTCCAAAGGAGGTCAACCAAAACGATAGAAAGTCTGGAAACTCCCAAACACTATGAGGAGCAACTTAGGGAGCTGGATAGGTTTAGCTAGGAAAAGAGAAGGTTAAGGAGTAACATGACAGCTGTGTTCAAATATTTTAAGGGGTGTCACATTGAGGATCAAGCAGGTTTGTTTTCTGCTGCTCCAGAGACCAGAGTGGATGCAAGCTCCAGGAAAAGAGAGTCCACCTTAACATTAGGAGGAACTTCCTGACAGTAAGAGCTGTTCAACAGTGGAATACATTGCAGTTTTGAAGGGTTGTGGAGTCTCTTTCTTTGGAGATTATTAAACAGAAGATGGATCATGGCCAACTTTCAGGACTGCTTTAGCTGTATATTCCTGCCAGGCAAGAAGTTGAACTAGAGGCCTTTGCAGCCCTGGCGAACTCTAAGAATCTACGATTCTATACAAATAGCAACATGTATTCTGAACTTGGGAGGCATGTACATAGAATCAATTAGATTAACTTTGCAACATACAGTCCCTCAGGAAACTCAAGAGTACCATCAGCTTTTTAGCTTCATGGTGGAAAAGGTCATGCACAAGGTTCCTTGTCCAGCAGTGGCTGCCATTCTTTAAAAGGCTCAGTAGTTTTGGAACTGTTTTTCAGAGTTCCCCCAGCCTGATAAAGGATTGGCCACCTCCTCCAAGCCTGAGTAAAATACATATATATATATCACTACACTTAATCAAAGACATTTACAACAAAATTTGACAGAAATGTGTGATACTCCTGTTTGAAAACTGGAGTACAGGAGGCTAATCACCATATTGCCAATGCAAAACACATCTTTCCAATCTTGTAAACGAGTAAAATAACAACTAGCATCAAGATTTTATGAGGGAAGACAAAACAGATGCAAACATCAAACTCTTGTGACTGAAGCTGGCATGTACACTGATATATTTTGTGTTTGGATTTGATTTATCTTCCCCTATAAAATCTTGATGCGCAATTGCTGGTCATTATTTTGTTCTTGTAAAAGGCAGAAAATGTATCAATTTTCAACATTTTACAACTTGATAGATTGCTGGCAATTTGTGTGGGACCCATTCAAAATTTGGTGCGGTGAGAATACTCATCCATCAAGGGCACTAAGTTTCAGATTATAAGCTCAACAGGTGCCATTTGATGAAATTTTTTGTCTCAAAATGAGCGCATCTTTTCTTGTTCCTTGTTTTAATTAAAGGGTTTAGTGAGTAATTTTACAGTAATTTACAGAGTCTCACACCAATAACTCACTGCATCCCAAAACAGCACAAGGGAAGTAGAGTAACTGTTATCTCCACTTGGACACATCATCAACACAGTTTCTAGATCAGCAGAGCTGGGAAAGAGTGTATCCAATACTGCACTCTTTTGTACCAGTGGTGAGCATTCACTCCAAAGGTCATAGAATCATAGCATCCTAGAGTTGGAAGAGACGCCAAGGGCCATCTAGTCCAACCCCATTCTGCCATGAAGGAAGACACCATGAAAACACTCCTGGCAAATGGCCATCCAGGCTCTATTTAAAAACCTCCAAAGAAGGAAACTCCACCGCCCTCTGAAACAGCATCTTCTGCTGTCAAACCGCTCTTACTATCAGAAAGTTCTTCCTAATACTGAGGTGGAATCTCTTTTCCTTTGATTTGAACCCATTGCTCTGGGTCCCAGTCTCTGGAGCAGGAGAAAACTCTGTCTCTGCTCCATCCTCAATATGACATCCCTCCAAGAACTTAAAGAGGGCTGTCTTGTCACCTCTTAACCATCACTTCTCCATGCTGACCCTACCCAGATCCCTAAGCTGCGCCTCATAGGGCTGGGTGGCTTCCATTCATAGTTTCCAGAGATAGCAAAAGACTAGGAAGGAATGGTGCACTGGGGGGGGCACACATCCAGCACACAAACATATCACTGGCTTTCCCCCTCAAAGGCAGAACAAAGCCTTATCGATGTCAGTCTTTCTGCACTATGCAAGCAAATTCTTTTCAGACTTACGTTGGTAGGTTTTTGCAAGAACTGAGACTCAGATTGGGAGCACACAACTCCCTTGAAACAGCTGTACTTGCTCCTAGACCATTTCTAAAGCCCTTTGTGGGTGACTAGGCTATCTAACAGACTGCATCTCCATATATGAGCCTGACTGTGTTTTGAGAACTTCCAGGGAGGCCCTCCACAGGTTCTTCTGGTGGGAACACAGGAGAGGACCTTCTTAATGGCTCCTCACAGGATCTGGAACTCCTTTCCTAGGCCCTGAGCAGACAGACTAAGAAAGCAAGGGCCCAGGGACCCACTACTTGCATGCACTCCATACCTTTCAACACTGTCTCTTCTACTAGGAAGCCTGCCCCCCATCGCCATTTGTGATACACAAACAGGGTGCCTGGCTGCACCCATGTGGCCAGGTGCCTAATTTCCATATCAGACGTGCTGACAGGGGTTTCCCAGTAGGAGCAACAACTCTGAAAGATAAGGCGCATGCAGGGGCCGTTTATCGGGATGTGCTGCAGAGTTTCCAGGAAGTTCCGTGGCAAACTGGAAGTCAAATTGACCAGGGATAAGGGCTGTTCACCCTGGGATTGGGCTGGACCCAGGGCATCCATGCCCAGTCTGCCCCAGGGTTTTGGTCTGCTTTGTCCAAACGGAGAGATGGGGCTTTTTGGCCCATGCAAACAGCTCCCTAGAAAGGTTAAGGAGACTATCCTTCTGTAGGAAGCTGAAGATCTTTTCATTTCATCAGGGCTTGGAGGGCAGATTGCTCAAGAGGAGAGGGCTTTTCATATTAATAATAATATTGTCTATATTTGTTGTGTTTCTTTTTTAATAGGTGACCTTTGAACTATGTTAAGTTCTGTTTATGGTTTGACTATGTTTTAACTTTGGTAGAATGTGTACTTTTAGATGTACCTGTTTTAACTTTTGTAAGCTACTTTGAGGCCGCAGGCATAGGAAAAGGTGTGCTGTAACAACAATAGCAATGATGATGATGATGATGATGATGATGATGATGATGATGATGATGATGATG
>NC_056523.1:332455732-332554618 GCF_019175285.1 Sceloporus undulatus | reverse complement strand
TAAATGTTATTACTGTGGTATAAATAGGGGCTTTGTGTGACCCTTGTGAAAATTTCAGTCATCAACCCTTTGACCCTTTTATAGAAACATAGAGCTGGAAGGTATACCAAGGGTAGGGTTGCCATAAGTCTGGACCTCCAAACTGGGACAAATGTAGGACAAATGTAGGACAAAATTTTCAAATGGAGGGCACATTTGTTTAAAATGGAGGACACACGAAAAAATTTGATGGTTTTAAAAAAATGTTAATATAAATACATGTTTCTTAGGCATGATCAAAATGGAGGACATTTGGGCATTATTCCTAGACAGATGGCAGAAATGGACTTTCCCTTTCTGGCCACCCCCCCCCCCATTCCAAACAGCACATTTGGGCATTGAACATGGCTTTACTTAACATGGCAATCTCTTGCATATTTCAGAGGCTTATTCCATAACCAAACTCTTTGGGTTTCACACTGAATATGCCAAGGTGGTTTAACAAGAAGTGGGTTTGCCCTCGGATTCAACTGTACTTCTCAGAAGTGTGTACTTGGTCAAGGGACTTTGGTTTTTCCCCACTGTGCATGAGTTTGTAAAAATGAGAGTAACTTACATTGGTCGTGCCTCAGAATTTGGCTCATTTCATCATCATCACTATCCTCATCCTCCTTCTCCTCTTCTTCCTCCTTGTCCTTCCTCCCTCCTTCCTTCCTCCCCCTTCCTCCTTCCTTCCTTCATTCCTCCTCCTCCTCCCTTCCTCCCTCCTTCCTTCTTCCTCCTCCTCCCTTCCTTCCTCCCTCCCCCTTCCTCCTTCCGTCCTCCCTCCTCCTCCTCCCTTCCTTCTTCCCTCCTTCCTCCCCTTTCCTCCTTCCTCCTCCCTCCCTCCTTCCTCCAGCCCAGGCCAAAGTGGAGGAGGAGGTGGGTGGCTGCCTTGGGGCGCTCCCCCCCGCCCGCGCGCCAAGGCAGGAGGCAGGCAGCCAGCCACCTCCGCCTCAGCCTCCTCCTCTGCCTCCACCTCCCAGGCCCAAGGAAGTGCCCAGCGCAGAGGCGCGCCAGGCGGAGGAAGCGGTGGGTAGCTGCCTGCCAGTGCCTGCTGCCTTGGCGCGTGCATGCGCGCAGGGAGCACCAAGCCAGGCAGGCACCTCTGCCTCCTCCTCTGCTTGGGCCTGGGCTGGGAGGCAGAGGAGGAGGAGGAGGAAGGAAGGAGGAAGGAGGGAGAAAGGAAGGGAGGCTTGGAACGGAGGAGGAGGAGAAGGAGGTGCGCCTCCTGCGCACACCTGTGCCCCCTCCCCACCTCCCCGCCACCCTCCCCCCCACGCACTGCCTCCTCCTTTGCTTCCGAACGGAGGAGGAGGAGGAGGTGGGTGGCGCGGCCACACGGGGAGGCAGGGGAAGGTGGGTTGGTGCCGCGCGGGCCCCAAGCCGGGGGCAGGGGGCCAAACCGGGCCGTGACCGTGACAGGGCCCCCAAAAGCATGTTTGTCACGGGGGCCAACGGGTTATGGCATCCCTAACCAAGGGCCATCTAGAACAATCCCCTTAAGTCATGTAGGACTATAGAACTAAAGCTTTCCTGGAAAATATGCATCCAACCTCGATCATACAAGTTGGAAAAGCGGGTTACAAATAAAATTATTATTATTATTAACCTCTGTTTAAAGACCTTCAAAAAAGGAAAGTCCACCGCCATCCAAGGCAGTCTGTTCCACTGTTGAACATCTCTTACAGTCAAAAGTTTCTCCCTAATGTTTAGGTAGAATCTCCTTTCTCACAATTTGAATTCATCAGTTTGTCTTTTTGTGTCTGGATCAGCAAAAAAACAATCAGAAAACAATCCTTCTTTGAAGATTCTGAAACAAAGGCTGGATGGCCATCTGTCCCAGGGAGGGCTTTGGCTGTGTCTTCCTGCGTGGCAGAACCCGGTGGGCCTTTGTGACTCTGCAGACGCTTTGTTTCTATGATTCTGTGGCTCCATCTTCTACATGACATCACTGCAGATATTTAAAGATTGCTATTAAGTCCCCTATCAGTCTTCTCTTCAGCAAGCTAAACAGTCATTCCTCATAAGACTTGGTCTCCATACTTTTGACCATCTTGGATGCTCTTAGAGTCATAGAATCATAGAATTGTAGAGTTGGAAGAGACCACAAGGGCCATCCAGTCCAACCCCATTCTGCCATGCAGGAATTCTCAGTCAAAGCATCCTCTCTGGACATGGTCCATCAGATGCCCACAAACTCAGCAGACAGCCATTTTCCTTGGGAAACAGGGTGACATTTAAAAACTTATTGAAACTCATAGTGAAGAAATGCTCTAGGTTGCAAAACTGTTTGCTTTGGCAGGAAAGAGGAGCTACAATGACCTTTCTGTCTTTTCTATCTCTCTCTCTCTCTTTCCCAACAGCACCACCAAAGGAGCCCATACTGATGTGTCGGTCAAACAATTACCCCAACGGATTCTACTGCAGTTGGCACCTCCCCAGCCCAACCTACATTAACGACACCTTTGACATCACCGTAATGTAAGTGGCGCTTGTGGGATGGTGGTGGTACCGAAGGCTACGCAGGGAACAGTCTATATTCCTTCTGCAGATGGGTAGAAAGGTGGGACATTGTTGACAGTATGACAAGTGTGATGTGGTTAGCCATTCCATAACAGACACACAAGTGGAAGTGGAGAAGTGGAGAGATCTCAGCTGCATCTGAGGAAGTGGACTGAAGTCTACAAAAGCTCATGCTGTCAACGTCTTTCTTTCAGTTAGTCTCAAAGGTGCTACAAGATCTCTCAGTGGCCCAGTGGTTAAATGCCTGTACTGGAGCCACTCACTCAAAACCATAAGGTTGCGAGTTCAATACCAGCGAAAGGGCTGAAGCTTGACTCAGCCTGCATCCTTCCGTAGGTGGCTAAAATAAGTCCCCAGATTGTTGGGGGCAATTAGCTTACACTTTGTAAACTGCTTATGAAGTGCTTAAGTGCACTGATAAGCAGTATAAAAATATACTTGCTATTGTTGTTGCTGTGGTTGTTATTTGCTATTATCCATTGTATTTATTATATAATATTTCTATTATAAAAAACCATAAACAAACAAGCCACCTTTTTCTATATACTGAAGTATATAGAAGTCCCCACTTTGATCCTAGGTGACTTTAATATCCACGTTGACGATTCCAATAACCCTACAACATCTCGCTTCAACTCTCTCCTAGCTTCTTTTGGCCTCCAGCCACACTCCAACTCTTCAACTCATTCTCACGGTCACTGTCTTGACTTAGTTCTTGCTGCAAACTGCACCATTTCTGACTACCTGGCACTTGACTTTCCACTATCTGATCATCATTTAATCTCCTTCGCTCTTACTTATACTCCTCCTCCTCATCACACTATTCAACGCCATTTTCGTGATCTTCAATCTGTCGACTCTAACCATCTTGGTCTGACCCTGGATTCATCTCTCTCTTCCCTAAATCTCGGGGATTCTGCTGATTCAGCAATGTCTTTATTTAACTCCACTCTTTCCTCAACTCTCGACCATTTTGCCCCTGTCTCTGTACGCACTTCTTCCTCTAAGACTAGACCTTAGCCCTGGCTTACCCCCAACATTAAGTTTCTCCGGTCCTGCTCTAGAGCGGCCGAACGTCTTTGGAGAAAGTCCAAAGAGTGGACTGATTTTATCCATTTCAAATTTGTTCTTTCTTCCTTCTCACGCGCCCTGTCTATAGCAAAACAGAATTATTACAAATCATTGATCTCCGCCAATGAGAGGCGCCCGCAGCGTTTGTTCTCCACCTTCAACACTTTGCTTCAACCTCCCTCTCCTCCTGTCTCTTCATCATTCTCTCCTAATGACTTTGCTAATTATTTCATCTCTAAGATCTCCACTATTCGCTCTGAGATAGTCCCTCCTGATTCTTCTTCTGCTCTTAATCTTTTATCGCCCTCGCCTAACAAATTTTCTGTGTTTCCTCCTGCCTCTTTGGATGAACTCTCTACACTTCTGAACTCTTCCAAACCTGCAACCTGTTCTCGTGATCCAATTCCTACTCGTCCTCTAATCTCTATAGCTCCCTCCTTTCTCCCCTCGCTTCTCCATATCTTCAATCTCGCTCTCTCTACAGGCTCCTTCCCTTCGGACTTCAAACATGCTCTCATTTCCCGAATTCTGAAAAAAACCTTCTCTTGACCCCTCCTCTTTGTCTAGCTATCGTCCGATTTCTCTTCTTCCTTTTCTTTCTAAGGTTTTGGAACGGGTTGTTTATTCTCGCTGTCTTGAGTTTCTTGAAGCCAACTCCATCCTCGATCCCTTTCAGTCTGGTTTCCGCCCAAGGCATTCTACTGAGACAGCTCTCACTAAGATTTCAAATGACCTTTTACAGGCCAAGGCTAATGGCCTTTACTCTGTTCTCATCCTTCTTGATCTGTCTGCAGCCTTTGACACCGTTGATCACTCTCTTCTAGTTAATATACTTTCTGACCTTGGGTTCTCAGACTCTGTTCTCGACTGGTTTAGATCTTACTTGTCTGGCAGATCTTTTGCAGTGGTTGCAGGCGGTCAGACTTCTTCTCCTGTTCCCTTATCTGTTGGAGTTCCCCAGGGCTCTGTTCTGGGTCCCCTTCTGTTTTCTCTCTACACACTGTCCTTAGGAAAACTCATTAGCTCTTTTGGCTTTTCCTACCATCTGTATGCCAATGACACCCAGCTGTATCTTTCCGCCCCTGACCTTTTTCCAAGGCTTGTCTCACAGCTGTCTCACAGTGGATGTGCCATCGGCGTTTGAAGCTCAACATGTCCAAGACGGAGCGTCTTGTCTTTCCTCCTAAGTCCACCCTTCAACTCTCCTTTTCTGTCTCTGTGGACAACATTTCTATTCAACCAGTCCAGCAAGCCCGCAGTCTTGGTTTTATCTTTGACTCTTCTCTGTCGTGTATCCCTGATCCAGACCACAGCCAAGGCTTGTAGATTCTTTTTGTACAATATTGCCAAAATCCGACCATATCTCTCTGCCTCTACTGCCAAGATCCTGGTCCATGCCCTAGTGATCTCATGACTTGATTACTGTAATGTCCTCCTGGCTGGGCTTCCTCTTTCTCACCTCCGTCCTTTAATCTCTGTCCAGCATTCAGCTGCACGCATTATCACTTCCACCCACCGCTCTGACCACATTTCTCCTGTGTTGGCATCCCTTCACTGGCTCCCTCTCCCTTTCCGCATTCAGTATAAGCTCCTGCTGTCGACATTTAAAGCCCTCCATGGACTGGCCCCTCCTTACTTATCAGACCTTCTTTCTCCTCACCTTCCCACCAGGGCCCTCCGTTCTGGTAGTCAAGGTATGCTGTCCCAGCCCAGGATTTCCTCTGCCCCATCCTGGATTCACCCCTTTTCACTTGCTGCCCCTCACTCCTGGAACCTTCTTCCCCCACAAGCAAGAGCCATCACTTCTTTAACCAGCTTCAAAACGGAGTTGAAAAACATCCTGTTCAGAGAAGCCTTCCCAGGCATTGCATAATTGTCACTTGCTATTTGATGTTCTTTTGTTGCCTGTTTTATTGAATCCTTTCCTGTATTGCTATATATTTTATATGTATTATCCTACTAGAGAGGCCCCTTCCCCACCACCACTCCCTTCTCCTTTTGTGTCCTGTCTTTTTAGATTGTAAGCCTGAGGGCAGGGAACCGTCCAATTAAAAAGATTGTATGTACAGCGCTGTGTAAATTTACAGCGCCTTATAAATAAAGGTTAATAATAATAATAATAATAATAATCACAGAAAAGATTAAAACACCTAAGTAACGAACACAGTATCCAATAATAGCCAAGATAAAAAGCCAAAAGAGCACAAAAAGGACATAGGCAGAGAATTTGTGGCTTCCAGCATGGCTGATCATGGTTCTTCAGCAGAGAAGGCTAAATATCTTGCAAACCTACAAATCCCAGAATTCTGTAGCATTGAGCCACGCCAGTTAAAATGTTAATCTGCATTATTTCTGCAGTGCAGATAAGGCTCTAGGTGGTACCTAAGATGCTAAACTTGTGTTTTACTGTGGCACTTTTAAACACCTTGGCCTGAATCCTATTAGTTAAACTCAGCTGCAGGAAATGCATTGAATTAATGCGTTGACTCACATAGGTAAATCGCTATATGCCATGGCAGTTTATGGTGCTATATAAATAAACATTGATAATAATAATCCAATTGATTCAGTAAATCTTATCTAATTAATGTTGTTGTTGTTGTTGTTGTTTCATTTATATATCATCCTTTCCTATTACAGGAACTCCAGGCAGCTTAAAAAAATTAAATCAAAATTAGTTAAAAGTACACATGAGGCATAAATAAAATCATACAGAAAGTTACATGTTGAGTCTCCCTTACCTAGAATTCTGAAATCCAGAATATTCCCAAAAGGCTGAGAGAATGACACCTTTCGGTTGGTTTTGTGTAAGCAAAATTTGTTTCATGCACAATATTATTAAAATATGTATTATATATAAAATTACCTTCAGGCTGTGTGTATATGAAACATAAATGAATCTTGTGCTTAGACTTGGGTCCCATATGCAAGATATCTCATTATGTACATATATGCAAATAGAGATATTCCAAAATCCAAACCAGTTCTGGTCCCATGCATTTCGGATAAGGGAGACTCAACCTGTATCGTTAAAATGCAATTAAAATATCTTTAGCATTGAAAACAAGGATTCGAGGATGAATTAGTGACCCGGGTTGTATTTTTACTCACTTTGCATTAATGAATCTAGGTTGGGAGTTCAGTCTTGTATAAATAACTTGAGCGTGTCTTGAATGGAGAGGGCAAACATAGTCATGTTTTCACTGAGCAAGAGCAAGGGGGGAAATTGAGAAGACCCCAAAGCTCTCAAATACACACAGGAACAAGGAAATATTGGCAAAACAAACTCAGCCTCCTGGGTTTCAGGAATGAATATTGGACTATGGAAATAGCTGGGCTAAAACAATTATGAAGTAAACATAATTGGAACACGAGAACCGATTTGATCACACATTAAGATTTTCCATTCCAATTTGTGAGAATGAAATAACCAGAAACTTCCGTCTCTGCTTATTTCATTGTCATGAATTAGGCTGGAAAACCCCAAACATTTCCTCCTTAGACAAGGTGATACTGAGAGTGGTTTTGCAACTTTTTAAAAACATAAATCCCCCACTTGAGACTTCTTTAATTTAAAAAAATGTGAAAGATTCACGAGGAATTTAGGGTTTGCAAACTGTGCATTTTTGCACAAACACAATTTTTGCTTCTCTGCAGAAATGCATGTTTTCTGCAAGACATGCCATTTTCTGGGCAATCCCACCCACCAACCCACTCACAATCTCCCGATACTTTTCTGGATCTAGAATTTCCAGTAACAGCATGAGATTTCAGTTTGGGTGGCAGTTTTGGGGGTGACCATGATCTGGAGATATCAGGGTCCTATTATGACTTAATTTGAACTGAATGATATCCTCTAACACAGTGGGTCCCAACTTTCCTAATGCCGCGACCCTTTAATACAGTTCCTCATGTTGTGGTGACCCCCAACCATAAAATTATTTTCGTTACTACTTCGTAACTATAATTTTGCTATGTGTTTTCTGATGGTCTTAGGCGACCCCTGTGAAAGGGTTGTTCAACCCCCAAAGGGGTTTGCGACCCACAAGTTGAGACCCTCTGCTCTAACACATATTGGCATTGATTCCTGTTTTTTTGTCTCAACTAGCATAGACCCATTGAATTAATGGGAGCTACCTATGTGTCGACTCACAATGCAACAACTGATTCTGTGGGTTTTCTCTAGTTGGGATTATCCCACAGAATTCAGGCTATTTTACATTCTTTCTCCTCTTTTGCCCTCTTTCAACAACAGCGGTGGGCAAAGTGCAGTCCTCAAGCCGCATGAGGCCCCATGGGACTCCCAGGGACCAAATCTTTTGAGATCTGAAATGCCCCAAAATGATATATGGGGGGCATTCCCACTACAAAATAGTGTCTTGCCCTGAAATGCCCTCTAGGGACCCAGTAAGACCCAAAAACATGTCCCCATGTTCCTAGATGACATCTGGGGATAAAGGTTTTTTTCTCTTTTCCAGGAGCAAATGTTTGGGGGGGGGGGGTGGCCATCCAAGGTCTCCCCTAGCCCTTCACAGTTGCCCATCCCCGTTCTACAGTCTCACATTGTCCTAGGCCTGCGTGCATAATTTGTACTGAATGACATCCATGCCACTCATAGCTGCAGACATACTGCTAGTGGAGTGTGCATGTATAAGTGCAGCTTTGTTGTTGCTGTTGTTGCTGTTGTGTGCCTTCAAGTTGCTTCCATTTTATGGTGACCCTAAGGGGTTTTCTTGGAAAGATTTGTTCAGAGGGAGTTTGCCATTGCCTTCCCTGAGGCTGAGAGAGTGTGACTTACTCAAGGTCACCCAGTGGGTTTCATGGTGGAGCTGGGAATTGAACCTCTTTCTCCAGGGTCATAGTCCAGCACTCAAACCACTTTGCCACGCTGGCTCTACGCATGCATACATATATCACACCTTCCATCATTTCACAAATGAAAACTGGGCCACATGTGGCCAAGGAAAATGAGAGTGTTGTCAAGATGACAAAAGTTATTAAAGAGGAAGAACAGACAAGCTAGGAGAGGCTGCAGCACTTTGCTTTTGCCTGAGCCTTCTGGGAAGGACAAAACCCCACTCACACCACTGAGTTAATTGAATGGAAACTACTTTTGTACTTTGCACTCAGTTTGCAACAACTGAAGTAAGCTGAAGATGAAGGCTGAAAGTTGGAGGAAGAAAGAGAAACTGGGACATCTTAAAAGCAGGTGGGAATATCAGTACTATCATTGCCAAATTGGACAGAAGGAGGGCATGGTTCATCTCTTTTTGGTATAGTGTGCAGGGGGCTACTGTCTTCCTCTTGCCCTCCATCTGAAAGCCTGCCCCAATTCTGAACATCTGTCAAGCACCAGAGATGAAGGAAGGGCATGGATCATGGAAATAACTCAGATCATGAAGACACAGCTGCTGTAGAGTCCCAGGAAAAGGGAAACAAGGGTGCACTCCCATTGAGAGTGCACTGCCATTCCTCACTCCATGCATACCCAGCAGAGACCAGGTGCTACTGCATGGTGCAAGTTACTTCCCTGATTCCTCCCGTTCCCACCAGAAAGTAGCACCCTCGCCAAGGGCCTGACATCTGCTAGTGTGAGGAGAGGATGCTGAATTGCTCAGGTGGAGCTATGGTCACGTGTAGGATGTTGTGTATTTAGTTGTGGTTGTCTTCAAGTCATTTCCAACTTATGGCGACCCTATCATGGGGTTTTCCTGGCAAGATTTGTTCAGAGGGGTTTTTCCTTTGTCTTCCTCTGAATCTGAGAGAGTCTGTGTGTGTGTGTGGGGGGGGTGAACTCTGGACTCCAGGATAAGAGTTTGCCTGGTTACCTGGTCCACTCTCTCTGCACCCCCCAATAGCACATCTTCCTCCATCTCTTCCCTAATGTGTCCTCACAACAACTCTGTGAGGAAGGTCAAGCTGAGAGAGCAAGTAGCCCAAGGAGGAGTTTTGCGTGTCACATGGAGTAGAAGTGGGATCACCTAAGTGTGATTGCAATACCAGTGTTCATCTCTGGTGGATCATTCTTCTGATCTTGAGTGCGGGAGAAAGCGTAGGCTTCCCTTCCAGAATGACAAGGACATGGAGCTGCTTTCTTCTATATACAGTGACTGTAACAGATATTATTCTGGGGGTCAACAGAATCAACCTCATGTACATGTTCAAGGATGAGGAGAACATGAGGCATTCATCTGAACTTTCCCACTGGGACCTTTATTTGTGTGTCCAGAACTTTCTCATCTGCAATTCTATGAACATTGGGTTCAAAGAATATACTTTTATAATCAGATGTCTGGCTGTTTCTTGGGGAAATGTTTGAAATGTGAGTGATAGACCACAATCACATACACTTTCCTCTCATACATACTAATACAAAATCATCTGCACACAAAGGCAGACACGCACGCGTGCACGCACACGCACGCACGCGCACGCACACCCTTTCTTATCAACAAGAGGTCATTTCTGCTCCCACCCATCCATATTTTTGTACCCATAATAGGGGTGGAGGCAAGTATGACCCCTGATCCCTAGTTTTTTTCATAGAATCCTAGCGTTGGAAGAGACCCCAAGGGCCATCCAGTCCAACCCCTTGCCATGCAGGAACTCTCAATCAAAGCATACCTATTATTTCTATAATAATTTCTCTATGATAGGCACACTTGTTTAGGAGTAAGCAACAGTGAATGTATGAAGGCTTTTTCTAAGGACACATTCTGTTTGTAGGAGTGTTTATAGTTAAGGATGCTTGACTGGTAATAGATGGGAGAAGTAGCTTGCCCTCTCTCTCTCCCAGTTGTGGCAGCCTGATTAGAGATTCCATGTCCCAGGCAGAGATAGACTGCTCTGACCCCCGCAGTGGCCCTAGGAAATATCCATGTTCAGTTGTTCTGTTAAGCCAAAGTGAGCTTACACTCTGAGACAGGAGACTGGGCAGGGGAGCTCAGAACAGCTTTGTCTACTAAGGGCAAATCTGACATCTTTGAGCAGGCAGCATTCTGCAAGTATTTGTCCCCCTGTAAATGTTGTTTGTGTCCTACATATGCTCTGGAGCTAGTCCAGTACTTTAGGGCTTGGTCATATTAGTGGCTCAAGTCTGTCATAGAAGCATAGGCTGGCATCTTGTTGGTGACTGAGGATGGGGAAATGAAATTAATTTAAAATTATTTTTAAAATATGGTTTTCCAGTGTCAAGAAAACCTTGATGAAAAGAATCATAGACAGCCAAGAATCTTCAGAGTCCAGGACTTATGTGCAAAACTCACATGTAGTTGTTTTGTGTCAATAACAGGCTTTTCTGAATAGAAAATATCTCTTTTTGCACATAAACTAATATTTATATATAGGAATATTATTATCTGTGCAAAGAAATTGTTTCCTGCAAAGAAAAGGCTTTTTTTCCCCTGTGCAAAATAGCCACATGTGAATTTTGCCTAGAAAAAGACCTGAATTGCAGTTAGGCTTTGAAAAACACAAAGTTTTCAAAGACTTCTTGCAATGGGAAGAAATTAATTAAAATTATTTGTTTTTGGCTTTAATATGAAAATTAGTGAAGAACTGCATACCTATTAGTGACCTACACAGATGGAGGTAGCACTACGCACACAGAGCTATTGTTTTGGATATGCACAGTAGTGACGTCGAAGGCTTTCACGACCGGCAACCATAGCTTTTTGTGGGATTTTGGGGCTATGAGGCCATGTTCTAGAAGAGTTTTTTCCTGATGTTTCACCAGCATCTGTGGCCAGCATCTTCAGACAATGCTGGAAGACAGTGGGGTATATATACCAGTTGAGAGGAAGCAATTTGCATGTTAATCTGTGTATTGTTCTGTTGTTGAATAGAACAGCAAGTGCATTTCTATACCGCTTATCAGTGCACTTAAGCACTTCGTAAGCGGTTTACAACTGTAAGCTAATTGCCCCCAACAATCTGGGGACTCATTTTAGCCACCTACGGAAGAATGCAAGCCTGACCTTGAGCCCTTTCGCTGGTATTGAACTCACAACCTTATGGTTTTGAGTGAGTGGCTCCAGTACAGGCATTTAACCATTGAGCCACCAGCCCCGTTGGAAGGGCTTGTAGATGAAGGCAAGTCCACATCCCATGAGCTCTAAAGCTGAGATCTAGAGAACCAGCCAGTACAATCAAAGGAAATCTTTGTGATACAGAATTCAATGATATAGCTGTGTTATTCTGTAGAATCAGTACATAGAGAGATCTTGTAGCATCTTTGAGACTAACTGAAAGAAAGACATTGACAGCAATGGCAAAGCCTACAGCCTGTCTATTTGATTAGTGATCCATTGTCTGCTAAGAAACCCCCCTCAATCTGGGTGGTTTTCATTTGCATTTGCTGGATCTTGATTTTGGTGTTTTTCAGGACTGGTAGCCAAACTGTGGGCCTGAACAGACAGGCCAAAAGCAAGCTACTTCAGGTCACTTTGGAGGTATGCTGTTTAAATGATACATGCGTCCTAAGAGGCCGGAAGCCACGCCAAAGCCGCGCTCCAGTCCTATGACCTGCAGTGCTGCACCAAAGCTTCTGGCTTCTTAAGATGTGTGTGTCATTTAAACAGCATACCTCCACAGTGACCCAAAACAGCTTTATTTTGGCCTGTCTGTTTGGGCCCTTAGGCGCTGTACAGATGGGCATTATAGTGCACCCTCATCATGTGCAAGGGGCGGCACTTCCAGATGCCCCTCACCCCTCTCACGTGACAAGGGCGTCAAAACAGCGGCACCCTGTACAGATGGGCGCCGCCATTTTGACGTGATGGACGCTTAGCGTCTGCACATCACAGCACCATTATGATGCCACGAGTGCGCCTTTGGTGCACTGTGGTATCATAATCGCACCACAATAAGAACCCGCTTTTTGAGGGTTCTTTTTGCTGCATGAGGGAGCTGCACAGTTTTTACCCTGCCATAGTATACTTTCAGGGTTTCTTCTTTCCTGTTGAAGTTGTCCAGGTGTTTATGGATTTCAATGGCTTCCCTGTGCATTCTGACCTCATAGTTGTTGGCATGGTCCAGAATTTCAGTGTTTTCAAACAGCATTTTATGGCCAGGATGGTTTACAATGTGTTCTGCTACTGCTAATTTTTCTGGCTGACCCAGTCTACAGTGTCTCTTTGTGTTCCTTGATTTGTGTTTGAACACTGCATGTGGTGGTCCCTATGTAGACCTGTCCACAACTGCATAGTATGTGATAGACTCCTGCAGCCATAAGAGCTTCTCTCCTGTAATAATGGCTGTAGCAGTATGTAGTAGGATGGAGTAATGACAATTAAAGCAATGTCAAACTGCATTATTTCTGCAGTGCACACTGTATGCTGATTTTTAATTATTCAACTAAATAATAGTGACTGTAGTCCTAAAGTGTGGATATTGCAATGAGAGGGGAGGAACAGTCTCTCTCCTTGCTTTCAGCACAGCAATACCCACCGGTAAAACCTCCCAAACCTTCTCTCTCCCACACCCAACCTTCATTTTCTCATCTGATCTCTCCTTGTTCTTTTCTTTTTCTAAAACCTCCTTATTTTTCTAGGCATGACTCCAAGGAAATTGTGTGCAAGAAAGACGTACCTGCCAAGAACCGGTGTTACATCCAGTACCTTCACCTCTTCTCCTCCAAGAAGTACCGGGTGACTTTGACCGCCACCAACCCACTGGGCAGCAGCTCCACAACCATCTCCTTTGACGAATTTATGATAGGTAAATTGGGCACTAAACCTCCAGCCTTGGGGAGCTTATGGGCTTCAGTCCTGGTTCATTCTCACCATTTCTGCTTTTGCATAGAATCATTCTGAAAAGAAAAAAAAAACTTGGCAAAGTGTAAAGAACCCTTGACAGCGCTCTATTCTTCATACAAGGGCTTATTGAGTTTTGGGAACCCCATTGTTCAGTAACGAACAGTAATGAATATTCTTTCCATCCATCCCCCCATCAATATTGATAATTTAACAATCTAATAATCTAACCTAATAAAAATGTGTTTACACAGTTTGCAGAGTCGCTGTGTTAAGCACCCTTGTTGTTGTTGTGTGCCTTCAAGTTGTTTCTGACTTATGGCAACCCTATCATTGGGGGTTTGGGGGGATGGCAAGATTTTTTCAGAAGAGGTTTGTCATGGCCTTCCTCTAAGGCTGAGAGAGTGTGATTTGTGCCAGATCACCCAGCAGCTATTCAGATGCTGGCTAGGACTTTGTTGTGGTGGTGTGCCTTCATGTTCTTTCCAACTTATGGAGGCCTTAAAGTGAATCTATCACAAGGCTTTCATGGCAAGACTTGTTCAGAGGGACTTTGCCTTTGCCTCCCTCTGAGGCTGAGAGAGCATGACTCACCCAAGGTCACCCAGTGGGCCTCCATTGCTAAGCTCAGATTCAAACACTGATCTCCAGAGTCATGGTCCAGTGCTCAAACCATTACACCACACTGGTCCTATTAACCCCTAAATAACCCTTTTGACGCCAATGTAGAGCAGGGATCCTTTGGCCATGATGGGAACAAGGGTGGAAGCCTGGTGGTGGAAGCCACTTCCCCTCTATTCTTTCTGTCATCCAGCCCTCCACTCCCAATTCTACGATCTTGGGGAAAACTGGACTTGACCTCAAATTGCCATGTCGATTCACCCTGTCTTTGGGTTAAGGGACAGTCCTCCAAATGGAACGGTCATCACCCATTTCCTACAGCAAGGAACCTCCAGCAGAAAACTCCCTTTTCTCACCCACAAAATGGAAGAGTGTTCATGGAGTCAGAAATGAAGGGTCTGTCCTTTTGCTATCCTTTACAACAGCTATGCTCCAACAGTGATTAGTTTCCAGCTGTGAGAAGCTGCACCACATTTCCATTTTAAATTACAGTGGGAGAAATGTGCCTTTTCCCCTTCGTTTTGGGCTCATATTATTCTGGAGTGCTCAGCTCTTCCTCTGAAGCCACTGCCTCTGACCCACCGCTTGCTTTCCCCACCAGTAATGCCCCCCTTGCTCACCAGATAGATGGAGAGATGCTCAAGGTTGGCTCTTTATCAGAATTGCAGAAGAGATATCAGCCGAGTTCACACGCCAAGTACCACTTGTTCCTTGTTGTGAGGAGATACAGTACCTGAAGCAGATGGAGAGAACGGGGCTTTTCAGACTAACTGTGCAAACATTCGAAATTGAAAGAGGGTCTCAGATCTGGGAGCAGGAAATTAAAAAGCAATTAAAATGGCACTTGAGCTGCAAGCTTCACGCTCCTCCTCAGCACAGCACATCCCACAGTGTTAACTGTCTCAGTAACAGTGACATTTGCAAAGGCAGGGTAAATTCTTTTCATAGAATCATAGAATTGGAAGAGACCACAAGAGCCATCCAGTCCAACCTCATTCTGCCATGCGGGAACTCACAATCGAAGCATCCCCGGCAGATGGCCATCCAGCCTCTGTTTAAAGACCTCCAAGGAAGGGGACTCCACTACACGCCGAGGAAGGAGTGTTTTCCACTGTCCAACAGCCCTTGCTCTCAAGAAGTTCCTCCTAATGTTGAGGTGGAATCTCTTTTCCTGGAGCTTGCATCCATTGTTCTGGGTCCTGTTTTCTGGAGCAGCAGAAAACAAGCTTGCTCCCTCCTCAATGTGACATCCCTTCAAGTATTTGAACAGGGCTATCAATTCACTTCTTAACCTTCTCTTCTCCAGGGAACTGACAAATTTCCTTTCCATCCCTGATACTGTAAATAGTGCACAGTGTTATAGCAGTTGGATACCACCTGAACTGCCATGGTTCTGTCCGCAGGAGTCCTGGGATTTGTGGTTTGGGGAAGCCACAGGATTTTTTTTCTGAATGAAAATCTAATCCTCTCCCCTGAATTAAGGACTAGCAGAAAAAATACAAGTACCAAGGAAAACCACATATCCTAGAATTTGACGGGAAGGAGCCAAGACAATTAAAGTGGCACTCAACTGATCTAACTCTGTAGTGGAAAGGTAGGGAAATAGAGATTGTACATTGGGATTGAGTAATGTAAAGCTTCACATGTGGAGTCACTTGTGCTGCAAAATTTTGTGCTAAATCTCAGCATTTCACACACCCAAATGTTCAACCAAATGCACACCTGAATGCACATGAACATGCAGATCTGCAATCTGGGTTCCACTTGGTCATTTACAGCACTTGAAACCAACAGATGCAAATCTGCACATGCACAGAGATGCTGCCTGTCCAACTCCAGTTTTGCACATTTGAATGAAATATCCAATTATTTCTGTAGCAGAATGTTGTTGTGTGCCTTCAAGTCATTTATGGCAACCCTATGGCAAACCTATCATTGGGCTTTCTTGGCAAGATTGGTTCAGTAGGGATTTGCCATTGAGAGAGCATGACTTGCCCAAGGTCACCCAGTGGGTTTCATGGCTATACTGTGAATCGAACCCTGGTTACCGGAGTCATAGGCCAACACTCAAATCACTGTGCCACACTGGTTCTCATGCTGGGGGACCTACGCATGCGTAAAACACCAGCAAGATTCTGCCTATAATAATGTAGATACACTGAAGAATAGCCATTGTGCCAGATGCAGTTTAGAAATCCCTTAACGAGAGTTATGTAGTAAAAGAAAAAAAATCTATCAGCTATAAATCCAATTGTTTTTCAGATGGATTTTCTTTTTCTTTGTTTTTTAAGCATTGTGGGAGAACAAATTTTCCACACTGTGCCTGTTGGAACATATTGCTTGGCTTTGTGCTTGCAGCTCAAAGTGCAGCTGCTGGCTTGAAAAGATGCAGCATAAGAGGAGGGAGGACAGAAGAAAGGCCTCCTCCAGGTCAGTGGAAGAGAGGTCTCCTGCAGACAGAAGGAATGTGTTGGGAAGATGCAGTATTTATAACTCGGTAGTTCTTGGAGTTTAAAAAATATCCAAATGGTGTTTTTCAGAATAACCAAATGAGTGGGTGACTTTTTCATTTCAAGACTTGGGGGGGGGGGGGGGATCCCTTGTTGTTGCTGCTAATGATCCTCCTCCTTCTCCTTGTCAATATCCTTCCTGAATTGTGATGCTCAGAACTGGATACAGTATTTCAGATGAGGCCTGACCAAAGCAGGATAGAGTGGGGCTGTTACTTCCCTCAGTCTAGACTCTACACTTGTCCTGATGCAGCCTAGAATTGCATTGGCTTTTTCAACTGCTGCATCACACCATTGACTCATATTCGCTTGTAGTCTACTAAGACTTTCACATATACTGTCATCAGGTATCCCCCATCCCTTATCTGAGCCTTTCACATATATTTTTCTGCCTATATGTAGTACCTTACATTTTCAGCCTAAATGTAGTACAGTGGACCCTTGTTATATGCTGGGGTTTAGTTCCAAGATCTCCCGTGTATAACAAAATCTGTGTATGCTCAAGTCCCATTAAATATAATGACATAGCAAAATGGTGTCCCTAATAAAAAATGGAACATCAAGGTAAATTTATACTTTTTTGGAACATTTTCAAACCGTGGATGCTGGAATCCGTGTATAAAAAATCCGTGTCTAAGAAGGACCGACTGTACCTTACATAATATGCAACCATGCTAGACAGATGCAACCAACGTACAAGGAGGCAGTGTGCAACTTCCTGAAGGTAAGAGCTGTTTGACTATGAGCGAGGCTTCCTCAGAGGGTATTGGAGTCTCCTTCTTTGGAGGGTATTTATTTGTTTATTAATTTTATTTATTTCTTCATTTTCAAATAAAAATAATTGAAAACATACATATAATGTTTAGCTAATATATGCTGTCATTTGAATAATAGAAAATCTAATACATTGTACAGCTATATGCTAACTTGTGGGATTTATTACTTCCTGTAGTTTCTCATTAGTGGGGCAAGATAAATTATTCCCTGTAATAACCTCTCTGGGTCTCGTCAACTGATATCTGTCCATTGTTTTAAACAGAGCCTGGATGGCCATCTCTTGGGAGAGCTTTGATGGTGTCTTCCTGCATGGTTAGAATCATAGATTCATAGAATCATAGAGTTGGAAGAGACCGCACGGGCCCTGATCCAGTCCAACCCCATTCTGCCATGCAGGAAATCCAAATCAAAGCATCCCCAACAGATGACCATCCAGCCTCTGCTTAAAGACCTCCAAGGAAGGAGACTCTATCACCCTCTGAGGAAGGAGTGTGTTCCACTGTCAAACAGCCCTTACTCTCAGGAAGTTCTTCCTAATGTTGAGGTGGAATCTCTTTTCCTGGAGCTTGCATCCATTGTTCCGGGTCCTGTTCTCTGGAGCAGCAGAAAACAAGCTTGCTCCCTCCTCAATATGACATCCCTTCAAGTACAGTGCTCCCTCGGGTTACGAAATTAATTCGTTCCGCGGCCGCTTTCGTAACCCGAAAAGCCTTCGTAAGCCGAAAACCCATAGGCGCTAATGGGGAAAAGCCGCGATTTCGTGTGAAATAGCGCCGAAAAGCACCAAAAAAATTTTCGTAACCCGAAAAAACATTCGTAACCCGGAACAGTTATTTCCTATGGGATTTTTTCGTATCCCGGAAATTTCGTAACGTGGGTATTTCGTATCCCGAGGTACCACTGTATTTAAACAGGGCTATCATATCACCTCTTAACCCTCTCTTCCCCAGGCTAAACATCCCCAGCTCCCTAAGTCATTCCTTATAGGACATGGTTTCCAGACCCTTCACCATTTTAGTTGCCCTCCTTTGGACACACTCCAGTTTCTCAATGTCCTTTCTGAATTATGGTGCCCAGAACTGGACACAATATTCCAGGTGGGGCCTGACCAGAGCAGAATAAAGTGGCACTATTACTTCTCTTGATCTAGACACTATACTTCTATTGATGCAGCCTAAAATAGCATTTGCCTTTTTAGCTGCCGCATCGCACTGTTGACTCATGTTCAACTTGTGGTCTACTTGGACTCCCAGATCCCTTTCACACGTAGTTTCATTCAGCCAGGTGTTACCCATCCTATATCTGTGCATTTCATTCTTTTCTGCCCTAAGTGCAGTACCTTACATTTCTCTGTGTTGAATTTCATTTTGTTAGCTTTGGCCCAGCTTTCTAGTCTATTCAGGTCATTTTGAATCTTGATCCTGTCCTCTGGGGTATTAGCTATTCCCCCCAATTTGCTGTCATCTGCAAATTTGATAAGTATGCTCCCAATTCTGTCATCCAGGTCATTGATAAAGATGTTGAATAGCACTGGGCCCAGGACAGAGCCCTGTGGGACCCCACTGGTCACTTCTCTCCAGGATGAATAGGAGCCATTGTTGAGCACCCTTTGGGTTCGGCCGGTCAACCAATTACAAATCCACTTAACAGTTGCCTTGTCCAGCCCACATTTTACAAGCTTGTTTGCAAGAATGTCATGGGAAACCTTGTCAAAGGCCTTACTGAAATCAAAATATACTATATCCACAGCATTCCCTTCATCTTGGATTCTTGGATTCTATGTCAGTGACAAAGCTCCCCTGTTGTAACCTTGCTCATTGCAACCCAAAATACAAGATCTTAGGGAAAGGTTTCCAAGCTCTCCATTGTGCCAGTGGTCCAAGACCCACTAGAAACAGCTAAACAAGCTTGATATTTAAGTAGCAAAAATCAGTGGGTGATTCAGCACCCACCTTACTGAAATGTCCCAGGAAGGCGTCTGTCTGAGTTGCTGGGTCACAGATCCAGAGATCTGCCTGAATGGGGGGAAAGCAGAGCCAAGTTGCTGCTGGTACAACGTTGTTGGTTTCTCCTCTTTTTTTTTCACAGCTCTAATGGAGAACACAGCTTTGACAGATGGTGTTTGCATCCTCAGTGCAAAGGGGGGGACACCAAATGTAGCAACAAGAAAACAAGAGGATGAGTGGGCACATGCTGCATCCCTGGCTTTTCTAACAGGAGCCTTGGGCAAATTATGGAAAGCAAACACAGGGCATTAAAAATGTAACATCCTGACAGCGCTAATTATTCTGCATATCAAAAGCCGTTCAGGGCGGATGCTGCTGCTGCTCCATGTGATGCACAGATGATGGCTCTTGCTGGAATAGTCCAAGGGAAACATCTGGGCTTGGTTTGGGTTTTATTGTCCTCTCTACACAATGGGGACATAATTTTTTCTTCTCAGGGAAAGCAGTGAGTAATATCTACAATTTCCCTCTCACTGGAAGAAAGTCTTGGGAAATTGCACAGTTTTCAAAGACCGTTCACTGTTTGAGACTTATTCTGCGCAAAATTTGCACATGCTATATTAATACTCCCGCACATAAAATTACTACATAGAAATATTATTTTCTGTGCAGAAATGCTGTTTCATTTGCAGAAAATGTTGTTTTCTGGACAAAACAAGTGCAGGTTTTGCAAAGAAAAAGAAATCCGAACTGCAGAGATTCTCATCAGTCCAATTTTCTTCTCATTAGGGTTTCTCAGCTCCTATTTTTCAACCATTTTTGGAGTATCTTTAAATCTTCTTCCCATAACCAGTGTGTGTGTGTGTGTGTGTGTGTGTGTGTGTGTAGAGGGGGGGGCAGTGTAGCATAGTAGTTTGTGTGTTGGACTATGAATCTGGAGACCAGGGTTCAAATCCCTGTTCAGCCATGGAAACCACTGAGTGACCTTGCTCAAGTCACACTCTCTTAGCCTCAGAGAATAGCAAAGCAAACCCTCTGTGAAACAAATATTACCAAGAAAACTCTGTGATCAGTTCACCTTAGGTTTGCCATAGGTTAGAAATCATTTGAAGGCACACAAGAACAAAGTTGTTCCTTAAGGAACCTGTGTCACTCGAAGCCTGGAGGGAGAGCCTCTTAACAGAACTAGCAAGAAAGGGGCATGAGATGAGGATGATGGCAGGACTGCCACAACACCTTCAGCTTGAATTGGGGCAGCTTATCCTGCCACAGCATCTCTGTGGGAAAGGCAGATACCAGTCCATCTTAGGCAACAGCTGCAGACCACGAGGAAGAGAAAGAGACACTTGCCTGCATGCTTAACATGCCCTTATGTTTTACATTTCCATGGGTATTCGTATAGTCTATAAAGGTCCTTCCTGAGCACCAGTTCGCTTCATACATCTGAGGAAGTAGACCTAGTCTACGAAAGCTCATGCTACAACAGCTTTAAACAGGGCAGACTCCCCTTGTACTAGCCTGCACAAATATGCTTTCTTCTCTTGGGATTGTGGATTTATAGGCTGGGTTCACCCAAAGCATGCCTTCTGCTTTGTTGTACTGTGCACAAGATGGTGTTATTGTTATTGTTATCATATCACCTTCAAGTCATAGTGACCCCATGAAGGAGACACCTTCAAGCCCCCTGTCCTCAACTGCTTTGCTCAGGTCCTAAAAGCTCAATGCCATTTGTCCATCTGGTGTGTGGTCTTCCTCTCTTTCCACTGCCTTCCACCTTTCCCAGTATAGGAAGAGTGGCATATAAATAAATAGATAGATAGATAGATAGATAGATGATAGATAGATAGATAGATTTATACCCCACTCTTCAGCCCAAAGGCTATGGTTTGGACGATCCTAACTTTAGTATTTAGTCGTATATCTTTGCACTCAAGGATCTTGTCTAGGTCTTTCACAGCTGTCCTCCCCTGTCCTAGTCTTCTTCTATAGAGAACTATATGTACAGTGTCTCTGTGTGATCCTTCTGTGAGCTCATAGTGTGATTGTGTCAAATAAGGAATAATCCCTCTCTCAACGACCAGAATAGCAATCTGTCTCTGGTAGATTTATGTAAATGTCTCATAAATGGGAAGAAACAGATCAATAGGCTTGATGAAAGGTATCATGAGACATTTGTCCAAAATGATTGCAACCAGGTTACTTAACAAGGCACCAAATTTCCCAGGTAGGAAGACAAAAGAGAAGGCAGGCAGGTGGGCACACAAGTATGGGGTATGACTAAGCCCAGGACAATCAGGTGTCCAGACATTCGCTTCATGTTTTGGACTTCAAGAAGTCTTCATGTTGTCTTACGATTCTTTTAATATTATTTTATTCATACATATTTTGCTTTTTTTCTCAATAATGAGTTTCAAAGTGGCTAACAACTTACTTAGAACAATACAGAGCAAAACTACAAAAACTTCAATGAAAGTATAAATTAAAAAAAAATCAGTTGTGGAACATTAGGATGCAGAAGGAGTGTGGGATAGTGCAACCATAATGTGCAAATTTACACTGTGAAAGTTCAGTGTATGGTTTCAGCCATTATTTCATTTCTATGTTTTAGTGCCCTCTCACAGTTGTGAGCCTTTAAAAAAAAAGATGACTCAGGGCCTCGACAAACCAGCCATAAAGGCCAACATTGGGGCAGAGTGGGGGCATGGCATCTGCACAACGCATGCCCCTACTCCTCCCCTATACTAGCATGATGCTGTGCGCTCCTCCACATGATGGGCGCCATCACTGTGCTCCTCTGTCACTGTGTTCAGATGATGCAGTGCCAAAGGAGTGCAAAAAAGCCACGGTGCTGGCGGCTATGGCGCCCTTTTTGTGCCACAGAAAGGCCAGATTGGGGCTGTGGCATGTAGTTGCTGCAGCCCCAATGTGGCACTGAAAGGGGCAATCTGTTCAGCCCCTTAGAGGCTACAGAAAATTGCAACATCTATGCAAAGATTGTACTTTGGAGTTCCAAAGTATAAGTCTCTGCAAGCCTAGTTATGCATTAGTTGTGCTATGCAACCCTTTGTACTGAATGGCAACATTGCACAACTGATCAAGACACCACACATGCAGACAAATGCACAACCAAATCATAGTGTGTCTGTATGCACAATGCACTTGCATAGCAATACCCAGTGTGCCTCCCTGTACAATGGTACTGCATGGGCAACTTCACTTCTGCAACATTGAACCTAATGTGGATGTTCTGCTTCAGACAAAAATGGCCAACTATTTCAGTAGGGAGCATATGCATGTGAAAAACATCCTCTGGTGAGTCCCAACTAGAATAGACCTATTCAGTCAATTGTTGAATGATAAGTCAACACATAGGTAAATCTCACTGATTCATTGGTTCTACTAGTCAGGACCAAGAACAGGATTTAGGCCGCTGTTTGCTTAAATATTTACATCCTACCCAACAACCCAAATAATGACAGCCATATAAAACAATTCACTAAAAGCAAAATAGAACTCACAGTCCAATGTATTTTTTAAAAAGAAATACATGGATTAGATCACTAAACCTTTCAAGCTTTCATGAACAGCCATGATTTAACTTAGCATCAGAATGAGGCCTGTGTCCTTGCCAGTTGGGCACCTAAGGCTGTTTGGCAAAGATATTGACCAGCCGGAGCATGTCCAAAGGAGGGCAGCCAAAATGGTGAAAGACCTGGAAACCATGAAGCCCTATGAGGAGCGGCTTAGAGAGCTGGGGATGTTTAGCCTGGAGAAGAGAAAGTTAAAAAGGTGATATATAGCCCTCTTTGAAGGGATGCCATGTTGAGGATGGAGAAAGCTTGTTTTCTGCTGCTCCAGAGAACAGGACACACAGCAGTGGGTTCAAATTACAGGAAAAGAGATTCCACCTCAGCGTTAGGAAGAACTTCCTGACAGTAAGAGCTGTTTGACAGTAGAAGACACTGCTTCAGAGTGAGGTGGAGTCTCTTCCTTTGTAGGTTTTTAAACAAAGGTTGGATAGCCATCTGTGGGAGTGCTTGGATTGTGTATTTATGTACTGCAGAAAGGGATTGCACTGGATGGCCCTTGTGGTCTCCTCCAACCCTATGATTCTGTGCTTCTATAACTAGACAGAACCATATTCTGATCCAACATAGGCCTTCTTGCTCTCTGAGAAACCCCAACTGATGTCCTTTGTCTTGTCCTTCTAGCTTTACATACCCATCCCTATAAAGCAGATGTGAGGACACTGAAGCCCCTCCAGATGTTGCTGGACAGCAGCTCCCAGAAGCCCTATAGGCAGCCCAGCATCATGAGGAATGCTGGAGAATGGAGTTCAGCAACATCCAGAAGGCTGAACATTCCCCATTCCCTTGTGGTTACTTTCTATCAGAGTTACATCTATGCAGTTTTACTCAACTAAAAAGGGTCTGAGACCAAGAGGAAGAAAAACAAGCTATCTGGAGACAGCTTTGTGAAACAGCTGTGGAGCAAACAGCTGGGAAAGGCCGTTGAGCCTCTCCCATCACAAGGTCTCCTGCTGAGTTGGCCCCAGCCTTTTTTCATCCCGGGGCTCTTCACAACCTCTGACCCTAAACTGAATTTGGGAATCCTCTGGGTCCCTTTGGCTCAACAACCTCTCTCTTCTTCTGGAAGCCAAAACCTATGAAGCTTGCAGAGCCGGTATTGGGTTTATATTTTTCCTTGTCAGATTTATGATTTCTCTGGCTTTGGATTAGGTTTCCAAGGCTCTTTCTATATAACATGATGTCCCCCTGCTCCCACCAACTCAATGGGAGAACAAAGAAAGGTTGCAGAGCCATGTGAGAGACTGCATAGACATCCCCTCCCTCACCTCATGTTGTCTCTGAATAAAATCCACAACCATCGGAAGGAGATTCATCCAGATACAAATGAAACCCAACCATAAAATCTGGTTGGACTGACACTAGAAAGGCCTGGCAAGACCTCAGATGTGCCCTTTCATCTACTCACACTACTCTGTGTAGAACACAGATATTGGACAGCATCAGGAGTCCAGAAACTAATTTCCATAACATATGCAATTGTATTCTTTTGGCCATTGCAGTCTATGGTTGTATAAGGACAATTCTTCAAATATAGCCATTTCACATTTGTGCATTCTTGGATGGTGCACAAGTATTTCTATGTGCCTTCATTGGACCTCTTGATTCACTGAGATTCAGAAACTGCCACTGCGCCTTCCCCATAGCGCAAAGGGACCATAAGCAGACACAGATAGCCCTGTTTTAATATTTGAAGGGATGTCATGTTGAGGATGAAGCGAGCTGGTTTACTGCTGCTCCATAGATTATGATATAGAGCAATGGAATCAAGCTAGAGGAAAAGAGGTTCCATCTGAACATTAGAAAGAACTTCCAGATGGTAAGAGCTGTTTGAGAGTGGAAGATGCTCCCTCAGAGCATGGTTGACTCTCCTTCTTTGGGGGCTGTTTTTAGTTCATCTGTGGGGATTCTTTGATTCTGTGTTCCTGCATGGCGGGGGTTGGACTGAATGATCCTTGAGGTCTCTTTCAACTCTATGGCATGTTACAGACCACCCCTTTGGGGCGGCCTGTAACCGGCCCTTTCCCTGCTGGATCAGGGCCTCAGCTGCCAGAACGGCAGCCTCCGAGGCCCCGATCCACCTCTTTCCAGGCCGTGAGGAAGCGGCAAAAGGCCGCTTCCCCGCGGCCTGGAAATGGGTGTCCTTGGGGCTTCATGCCCCAAGGATACCCTCGCATGACGCAACAACGTCAGCACCGCGCCGCCTTGTTTGGAGGCGAAACGGTGGTGACGTAGTCATGGTGGCCCCCGTGTGGAACAGGCGCTGCCATTTTGTACGAACTCAATCCATACTAGGGTTAGGGGCATCTGGAAGGGACGCCCCTTTCTAACCCTAGTACGGACCCAGTCTATACTATTACGCCCGTGCGGAACGGGCCTATGATTCTATGAGACCATCACTAAGTTTTACAATGCTGGTTTTCAGAAGGTTGGCATAGCTCAAACACTGTGTAGCTACAGAAGTGGAGATGCATACAATGCAAGTACATACCTTCCAACATTTATCACATGAAAACCAGGACAAGTTTCTACAAGTATATCAGAGTCTATTCAGGATGACAAAAGTTATTAATGAGGAAGAACACATATACGAGGAGAGGCTGCAGCCATTTGCTTTTGCAAAAGAGAAAGGCAAAGACTCCGGTGTAATCTGCTCTGTAGAAATAGTTCATTTTGATACTACTTTAACTACCATGGCTTAATGCTGTGAAATTTGTGGTATTTGTAGTTTTCTGGGATATTTAGCCTTCCTTGTCAGAGAGCTCTAGTGCCAAATCCCAGGGTTCCATAGCATAGAGCATGACACTTAAATCTGTGTCAAAATGCATTAACTCTACCTTGCAAATGTAGCCCTAGACTAATCATCCTACACTAAGTAGTGCCCTCCACTAATAAAAGCACCAAAAATGATAATCTTAACACATAATTGAACAAATCGTAACCCCAAAATATTAAATATGAAATGAATAGATGTTGCTTCCACCTATTGAAATTCCTTTCTGGTGTGCAAAAGGTTCACTGACCAAGCCTTTTTGTCTCCCCCTCCCTCTCGCCTTCTTCCGTGTCTTATTTCTTTGAACAGTAAAGCCGGACCCTCCGGAGAACGTGGTGGCCAAGGCCATCCCCCACAACCCCCGGAGGCTGCTGGTGACGTGGCAGTACCCTTCCTCATGGCCGGACCCCGACTCCTTCCCCCTCAAATTCTTCCTGAGGTACCGGCCGCTCATCATTGACCAGTGGCAGCATGTGAGTGGCAACCCTCTGGGGTCTGGTGGAGGGGGGGCTTTGCTTTTCTGGGTTTTGGGGGGGCATTTGATTGGCAAGTTGAGGCTAAAGGTGGAAGGAATATTTGACAATAATCAGGAAAGTGGTTAGAAAATGTGTTTCTTCAGTATTCGGAAACCTTGGTTCATCTACATGGTGGAAATAATCCAGTTTGACATCACTTTAACTGCTGTGACTTGATGATGATGGCAATGAAAGTGATGTCAAACTGCATTATTTCTGTGATGTAGTACCCAGCTCTCCAAATATTCAATAATAAGAATAGGATTAATTGAAGAATATTCGCAGTTTGAGGCTTTTTCTTTGCAAATCTCACACTTTGTTTTTGTATTATAAACCGCCTTTTTCCATGTAGGAAACAGCTTTTTCTATGCAGAAAATAATATTTCATCCCTCTTTGTACTTGATCCCTCTCCAATTGCCATAGAACTTTTAACTGCACAGAAACATTATTTTCTCTGCAGAAAATGCTGTTCCCTACACAGGAAAGTATTATTATTATTATTATTATTATTATTATAGTATTTGGAAACTTTGATTCAGCTGCACTGTGGAAATACGGTAGTTTGACACCACTGCCATGGTACTATTATTATTATTATTATTATTATTATTATTATTATTATTGAACCAAGGCAGTTAAAGTAATGTCGAACTATGTTATTTCCATGGTTTAGATAAGCCAAAGTTTCCAAATACTCTATTAGAATCATAGAGTATTATTATTATTATCATCATTATTTGAGTATTCGGAAACCTTGGTTCATCTACACCATGGAAATAATGCAGATGATGATGATGATGGTGATGATGATGATTTCTTACCAGTCTCTCCCCATGGCAGGGAAAAACAACAGTTAACAGACAAAACAATTTCCATTAAAAGACATGGGTTAAAACACGCAATTTAATAATAAGATATACATTTACTAAAACAATCCACATTTAAAATTCAGAATTTAAAACTCTTCTGGGTCAGCCTGCTGGAAGAGATTGGTTTTTAATGCTGTTTTCAGTTTTAAAGCTTCTGAATCCTCCACCCTCCAGAATCCTGGGAAAACAGCATTTTCTGCAGAAAAAGTAATATTTCTGTGCAATTAAAAGCTCTATGGCAGTTAGAGAAGGATCGGCTATAAAGAAGAATCAAATATTATTTTCTACACAGAGAAAGCTGTTTCCTACACTGCAAAATGCTGTTTTTGCTGTGAGGTTTGCAAATAAAAAGTTCCAAACTGCGAATATTCTTCAAAAGCAACTATGCAGTATCTGAAGCCTCTCTTGTGATGGGATGATAGTACCTGAAATTATTCCTTGCTTACTTCAAGAATGAAATTAGTGAAGATTTATATCCATGGTTGAGCCTCAGAGAGTCTGTCTGCCCATATCTCTACCACCAGGCTCCTTTGCTAAGGATTCGTTCACACTACACAGTTGCAGCACATTGATACCCCTTTAACTGCTTTGGTGCTATACTATGAAGCCTTGCAGTGTCTACTTTCAAGAGATGCTAAGAATGCAGCCTTAGAGAGCTTTAGTGACTCACAGGACTACAAATCCCAGGATCCCATCGGATGTAGCCAGGGCAGTTTAAATGACATCAAGGTGTTTTACTTGTGTAATGTGAAGGGGGCCTTTAAATGTAAAGATTTCCTATGATTTGAACACTTACAACTTGGCTGCTTGAAAGTGATCTGAGGGCTTTGTTTCAGCTGAGTCTCAAATCCAAATCCAGGAAAGATTTTAGGGATCATGTTCCAGGTCAAAGCAAAAGGATGGGTCCAAAAATACTAGCAGCTTTTAACTGAAAATCTTCTAGCAAGTAACTAAGGTCTCTTTCACACTATTATTATAGCGCTATCTTATGGCATCCTGGGATTTGTAGTTTCATGAAGAATCCAAAATCCCCACAAACTACAAAGTCCAGGTTTTCACAAAATGCAGCTCTATGGCATTGAAAGAAGGACCAAAGTGCTATAATTTTCTAGAGTGGAATTGTCCATAGGCTTGCTCTTATTTCATCCATCGGGAAATAAGAATTAATGGTCACCATAAGTTTATTTCAGAGTCATTTATTTTGTTGACAACAAAAGTATGCCGGCTCAAAAGGTGGTGGATTATTAAAGGATTTTAAACAGAGGTTGGATCGTGACCGCCTCTCGGGGGAACTCTTTACCTTTGGGTTTCTTGCATTGGCCTGGGGCTGGACTAGCTGGGCTTTGGGGGTACTTTCCAGTTTCCAGTGCTATTGTTCTGCTTTGGTACCTTTGCTTGCTTGTTTGGTTGCTTGTTTTCAGGAAGAGTTTGTATTGCCTTTTTTAAAGTTTTAATTGCTTTGCTTTGTTTCAATTATTTCAGGAGAGCATGCTGGCAACAGCAGATGGGTGGTTTCAAACTGTTTAAACAGATAAAATGAAATAAATGTGTATGGTTAAATATATATTGCACAGGTGAGGAAAGAGTAGCCCCAGAGTCCCAGGTAATACTTCTCCCAGGATGTCCTTCAGTCTTTTTTTCTGACGTAGAGCCTCTCCTGGAAGCCTCCCGAAATAGTGGATGGTGCTTTTCAGAGAGAAAGATCTCAGAAATCTCAAAGATGCAAGAATTAGTAGTTATGCGGGATTTCAATTAGCCTGAAATCTTCTGGGAGACTGACTCTGCCAGGCATAGGCTGTCCAATAAATTCCTGATGTGCCTTGGATATAATTTCCCATTTCAAATGATGGAGGAAGGGAATCGGCAGTTCTGGACTCAGTCTCACCCAACAGCGAGGAGTTGGTCAGTGGCATCAAAGCAGTTGGCACTTTTGCGGACAGTGACCACGGTGTGCTAGAATTTGCAATTGTAGGACAGAGCAAAGATTTCATGAAAACTGATTTTAACAAGTTCAGGGAAATATTGGTTGGAATCCCATAGCTAGAAGTGTTAAAGAAAAAACATACTCAACAAGGGTGGGAGTTCTTGAAGGAGTTGCAAAAAGCACAATCACATGGAAGAAAAAGAAAGGGGGAAACCAGTGTGGCTGCATGAGAAGAGACAAAGAGCATGCATGAAGAATGGAAGAAGGGTACACCACCAAGGAAGAGTAAAGATGTGTAGCCCAAGCTTGCAGGACTAACATAAAGAATGACCTGAGATTGGCTAGGCAACCAACATAAAGGAGTTTTTTCAGATACATTTGAGGCTAGAGAATGAACAAGAAGACAGTGGGACCACTGCTCAGTAAGGATGGAAAAATGCTAACAGCTCAGAAGGAAAGCAGAACCTGCTCAGTACCTATTTTGCTTCAGTTATCCCCCAAAAGAGAATTGTGTGCTTCCATGCAGCATCAGAGACCTTAGCGATGGATCTGGATTGCAAACTGAGATTAATAGGGAATTATTAATCAGGAATTACCTAGCTGCCGTACATCAGCTGATATTTGCAGGACGAGATGAACTATATCCAAGGTAATATGAACAAACATGACTTATCATGCAAAATTCTGTGCCATATATAAATAAATAACAGCAAAATCCATTCCACTGGCTTCTTCATCAGGCAAAAGGTGTTTTTCAAAACACAGACATGAGAAGAAAAGTGATGATGGTAGAATCACAGGCCTACACTTTCTATCAGATGTTGTTTTTGTTGTAGTTCAGATGTTCTGGAGGGATCTCAGTGCAGGCAAAGGCCGTTTTCCCACGTGGCTATTTGGGGGGGGGGGGGACTGGGGGACTTTGCAAGCTTGCATGATGGGTTTTGTGCATTTTGGTCTCAGTCTTTTGTAGATTTTTGATTATCTCATATTTTGCCAAATGGCCAACGCTGCTCTCCCTGAATGTGTTTCATAAACAATTAATATAAAAGTGACACAATAGCTACAAAAACCACACAGTTCTGGGCTGCATCAACAGCACCATAGTGTCCAGATCAAGGAAAGTGATTTGTTGTTGTTGTTGTTGTTGTTGTTGTTGTTGTTGTGTGCCTTAAAGTCAGTTCCAACTTATGGTGACCCTAAGGTGACCATATCATGGGGCTTTCTTGGCACGATTGGTTCTGAGGGATTTTGCCTTTGCCTTTTTGTGAAGCCAAGACAGTAGAATTTGCCAAAGGTTGCCTAGTGGATTTCATGGCAGGGTCGGTATTTGAACCCTGGGTCCAGAGTCATCATAGTCCAACACTCAAAACACTATGCCACACTGGCTCTCTGCCACTATTCTGCTTTGGTAAGATGTCACCTGGAGGAATCCAGTGCCCAGTTCTCAAGAAGGAGGTTGGGAAGTATTGTAAACCTCCTTGAATCTCTCTGTGGGAGAAAGGTGGGATATAAATCCTTGAAATAAAAATAAATAATATAAGTTAGAACATGGCCAGAGAAGGATGCCCAGGATGGGCAAAGGTGTGAAGGCCCCCAAATGCTCCGAGGAATGACTTGGGGAGCTGGATATGTTTGCAGAAGAGAAGATTAAAAGGTGACATGCTAGCCATCTGAAGGGCTGCCATCATGGAGAAGATGGAGGCGACTTGTTTTCTGCTGCTCCAGAGATTGGAACATGAACCAATGAATTCAAATTACAAGAAAAGAAATTCTATCTACCATTAGGAAGAACTTTCTGGTGATAAAACAGTGGAATGGAATAACCTCAGAGTGTGTCCGCCTTCCTTCCAGGTTTTCAAACAAAGGCAGACTTCCCACCTCTCAGTGATACTTGAGTGATGCCTTCCTACAGGGCAGGATGTCAGGCTACATTACCTTTGTGGTTCCTTCCAGCTCTATGATTCTGTGATCCTGTCCCATGGTGTGGACTGTCATTCATCTGTCCATTGGAGTATGCCTGCGTTTGTTACGTGCCTTCATATCATCCCCAATTTATGGTGAGCCTACCCGAGGCATTTCTCAGCAAGATTTGTTCCAAGGAGGTTTGCCATTTCCTTTCTCTGTCTCCACACTGCAAAGATAAACCCAGGTGGACTGTTTCTCATTGGAAAGGAAACCTGGCAATTCTGTGCAACTTCAAATTGCAAGGGAGAGGAATGAGTTTTGGGAGGGCTAAACCGGAGCCAACTTGCTTCCCATTTTGTAGGGTTGATTTGCGTCCTTGGAGCGACATTGGCACCTGTTAAACAGCCGGTAGGGATGTGCCGGCCGTTTTGATTGCCGTCTTTTATTTCAGACCACAAAACAAAGGCGCACAGAGACGCATCCCCCTCCTCTCCCCCTCCTCCATCTCTCTTTTAACTCCCTTTTTCTCTTTGCTTTCGGAGATGCTCTTTCTGGCTCCCGTCCCGCTCTGCAGTTCTAAAAACTGGGGTCTATTTTCCATACATATGTTCCGCATAAAACTTGCCTGGCAAGATGTAAAAGGTATTTAAAGTATAAATGTCACAGCATTTATGCGCTCTCTGGTGCGATAGATTATGAACAGGAGATAAACTATCTTCTGTCATAACACTCCGTCCTGTCAGGGACGTGGAAATTGCCTGGCGGTTATCATATTTCTCCTTCATTATTGCTTTTTCTGGGGTGGAGATTGGGGGAGATGGAGACTGAACATTCCTGGGAGCTCAAAATGTCTGCAAAGGGCAAGAGGTGCTTGTAGTCAGTGTGGTCCATGTCACCAGACTGATGGGCCTTAGAGTCCTTGCCAGCACCGTGGTAGGTTGGCCATATGTACCATTGTAAACAGACAGTACTTTTTTTCATATTTCCAGACCATCCCGTCATTCTAATATAAATGTAAATTTTGTCCTGTTTTCAAGAAAAATGCCCTGTTATGTTGTGAAAATGCTTTGAAGATCCTTGTTTGAAATTGTGGTTTCAAAACAAAACATCTCCCACAAAATTGTGTCATGGGGGTGTGAGGCGTTTTATGATAAGGTGTTGAAAGACTGAAATTTGCTGCAGAAGATTCCTTCATCGGATAAATATTTCTGATACAGTCGTAGTGAAATACAGTTCCCCCTCTACGTCTACCTAAATTTTTGTATGTGTTTGGTCATTGAAGAATAATGGTTAGCTCAATAGGTTCACATAATAACACTTTGGTTATCGTCTTGTTCATGAATACGGAATATGACATACCCCTGTCCTGTTTTTGCCATCCCAATGTCCTGCTTTTGTGTCCGGGAAATATGGTCAGCCTAGCACCATGGTCCAATGCTAAGAGCTGTCCAGTGGCCTAGGAAGGACTATTATATGTTCAGGAGGGCCTATTAGATTGTTGATGCTTTAGCCTGGCAATCCAAGGAGACAGAGGAGGCTGGGAAGAGACCAGGAGAAAGAATTTCCTAGTGAGCGCCTTGCTCAGATGGCTCTCCTATCTGTTAGGATGAGAGATGGGTCCTGACTACACAGCTCCATTTCTTTTATTTCGGTCTGCTATCTAACCCTTCTTCCAGCCACCTCACCAGGGAGGGATGCAGCCTAGTCCAGGGGACTCCTTCTTCAGCCATGGGGATCTCAATGAGGGCAATGGAAGGGTCTCTTCTGGGTACAAACGGGGAGGAAATAATCTTTCCTTTTGTGTACATGTGTCTTCAAGTCATCTGCCAACTTGGGACGACCCCATGAATTCCATAGAGTTTTCTTAACCTAGCAGTGCTCAGAGGTAGCTTTGCCAGTCCCCTTTAACTCCCTTAAAGTCTGCTTCCACACTGCAGAACTAATGCAGTTTTGACTCTGCTTTAACAGCTCCTTCCTATGGGATACTGGGCAGTTAGTAGTTTGTTTTGGCATCAGAGAGAGCCAGCATGGCGTAGTGGTTTGACTGTTCGACTATGACTTTGGAGACCAGCGTGTGATTCCTACCTCAGTCATGAAATGCACTGGGTGACCTTGGGCAAGTCACACTCTCTCAGTCCCGGATAACCCCATGATAAGTTCACTTTAGGTGTCCATAAGTCATAAATTACAGTGCGCCCGTGCTATAGGCGAACACCGCATACGCAGCTTCCAGCTTATGCGGAAGCCATGTGATGGGAGAGTGGATGGCACGCGTCAATGGCGCGCACGCTCTCACACAACGCGAGCATGAGCCCCATTCAATTGAATGGGACTCGAGCTTACACATTTTTTTGGCTTACGTGGGGGGTGGGGGTCCACACGACAGCAATAATTGATCAAACAACCAGCCAATCACTAATTGATCTATCTGTCTGTCTATCCGTCTGTCTAGAGCCAGTGTGGTGAAACAGTTTAAGACTAGGACTTGGACACTTAGCCATGGAAACCCATTGGGTGATCCTGGGCAAAGTCACACTCTCTCAGTTTCAGAGGAAGTCAATGGCAACTCTCCTCTGAACAAATCCTGCAAAGACAGGTTAACCTTAGAGTTGCCATAAGTCAAAAACAACTTGAAGGCACACAACAACAACAAAGTGGCACCAGAACTCCCTCATAAAGAAGACTAAATATTTCACAAAACTACAAATCTCAGACTTCCATAGCATCAACTCATGGCAGCTAAAGTGATGTCAAACTGTATTAGTTTTGCAGTGTAGATGCAGCCTAATTTCCTTGCTGCAGTTGGGTGTGGTCCTATATATCATCTATCTATATCTATATTACCATAATTCTATAGAGCTATATGCTATTGTCTCTTTCTTTGGCAGCTTTTACAGTTAGGCTGAATGTCCATCTGTCAGAAGGGCTTTGATAGTGTCTTCCTGCATGGCATTTTGGGGCTGAACTGGATGGCCTTTTGGGATCTCTTCCAACTCTATGATCCTATGATTCTACATTTTCCCTTTAAAAGTGATTTTTAACATCTACACCTGATGAAGAAACTTTGAAAGCTCACCTAGTGTATTTTGTACATTTGGCCTGGCCAAATAAAGGTATCGCTGTGTTTTGAATTTTACTGTATTATTCTATGCATTCCTCCCCCCGCTCAATAAGAATTCTGCCCTTCCAAATGGATTTCTCCTTCTGCCTGTAGATTTCTTGCATTGCAGAGAATGAGGCATGGAAAATCGTTCACATCTGAAATGCCTCCATTTGCTGTGCTTGCATTCCTTTGCTCACTTTGCCTGCTAACTTTCTTTGCATGCTTAGAACTTTATTTCTAATTGCTCAATCAGGTTTTTTATGTTACTGCAATGCTAGAGATCTGGGGGATGGAAGGAAATTTCTTTGGAGGGTAGAATTCTTATTTGTGGGACAATGTCTCCATTTTGCCCACTGCTCTCCAGCTTATATACCTCTTTAGAGCTGGGACATGTGTGCCTTTCTGGTACCAAACAAAGCTTTGAGGAGACCAGGAATTGCATCCAGTTCCAGCTCAGAACAAAGGTAGCCAAGACAGGCACTGGGCATAGTCCAAAAGTTTGAATATCCATAGACAATAATGTCACTAAGGTTGGTGTCACCGATGTGGTATCTCATGGTGTCACTCCCCCTCCATTGACCTTTTCCTATATCACACCATAGAGCAGGGGTAGGCAATCTTTTTGAGCCGGGGGCCGGGTTGCTGTCCCTCAGACAACTGGGGGGCCGAAGCCAAAAAATAAATAATTAAATAATTCTTTTTTTTTAAAAAAAAAATTAAATAAATAAATAAACCAGGACAAATGTAGGACAACCTTTCAAAATGGTGGACACTTTTTTAAAAAAGTGGAGGACACGCAAAAAATTTGCTTATTTTTTTAAAAATGTTAATATAAATGCAAGTTTCTGAGGCGTCTATAGACAATTGCCCCCCTTGCCCCTGCGCTTAAGAAGCCAAAGGCCCCAGCGGCAATCAGTAGCAGAACCAGGCTGGGGCTGGTACCAAGGCCTCGCCGGGCCGCATCCGGCCCGCGGGCCACAGGTTGCCTACCCCTGCCATAGAGTATCCTTAGTCATGTTTTTTGTACTAATGTTACTCATAAATGCTTATCAAATTTGCAGATAACACCAAATTAGGAGGAGGAGCTAATAGGAGCCCTGGTGGCGCAGGGGTTAAGTGCCTGTACTGCAGCCACTCACTCACTCAAAACCATAAGGTTGCAAGTTCAGTACTAGCCAGGCCTCAAGCTGGACTCAGGCTTGCATCCTTCCGAGGAGGTCGCTAAAATGAGTATCCAGTGTGTTGGGGGCAATTAGTTGTAAACCGCTTAGAGACTGCTTAGTTCAGTATGAAGTGGTATATAATTGAAGCTATTGCTAATACCCCAGAGGACAGGATCAAAATTCAAAATGACCTGAACAGATAATGTTAACAAAATGGATTTCAATACAGAGAAATGTAAGATACTGCACTTAGGCAAAAAAAAAAAAAAAAATGAAATGCATCGGATGAGGGGCACCTGGCTTAAGGAGACTTATACATGTGAAAGGGATCTAGGAGTCCAAGTAGACCACAAGTTGGACATGAGTCAACAGTGTGATGCGGCAGCTAACAAGGCCAATGCAATTTTAGGCTGCATCAATAAAAGTATAGTGTCTAGATCAAGGGAAGTAATATTGTCACTGTATTCTGCTTTGGTCAGGCCTCACCTGGAGTAATCCAGTTCTGGGCACCACAATTCAAAAAGGATGTGGACAAATTGGAGCGTGTCCAGAGGAGGGCAACCAAAATGGTGAAGGGTCTGGAAACCATGCCTTATGAGGAAAGACTTTGGGTGCTGAGTATGTTTAGCCTGGAGAAGAGAAAGTTAAGAGGTGATATGATAGCCTTGTTTAAACATTTGAAGGGGTGTCACGTTGTGGATGGAGCAAGCTTGTTTTCTACTGCTCCAGAGAATAGGACCTGAAACAATGGATGCAAGCTGCAGGAAAAGAGATTCAACTTCACCATTAGGAGGAACTTCCTGACATTAAGAGCTGTTTGACAGTGGAACAAACTCCCTTGGAGATTTTTGAGGTCTTTAAACAGAGGTTGGATGGCCATTATGTGTTGGGGATGCTTTGATTGAGAGTTCCTGCATGGCAGAATGGGGCTGGACTGGATGGCCCTTGCGGTCTCTTCCAACTCTATGATTCTATGAAATCGTAATTCTTGTTTATATCACTGAATGCAACAGCCATTGTTGTTATGTAAAACAACTAGCAAAACTAAAATTATACCTTTAACATTGAATAGCATACACTTAGCCTCAGTGTGTTTACATATGCCTAGTTTCATGTGGTTGAGGGAGAAGATTATGTTTTTAAAGAATTTTTTAAAAAGAATTTTTAAAAATTAAAAATTTCAAAATAATTTAATTTTCGAACAAGGGGCCCAAAGCGGCTCACAAGATAACCAGCACATCATGAGTAATGATAAAAGATAAAATTAGACCAATAATTTTAGAGCTGATTAGAGCAACTCTAATCAACAATAAATTAAACAAATTGGCTGCTTCTGCAGAAAGAAGCCTCCCCTTGTTTCCTTTGTTGCTGAATATAGACAGACAAGCCTTCTCCCCGGCCACCTTTGCTACTTCTCTGGCCTGTTGCCCAGTGGCTTTCTTGGCTGCGAAGGCAGGAAGGATGATGCTCAGTGGAGGAGCAAAGGAGGAAGGCAAGGCTAGGAGGATCGGAAAAGCCAAGAGCTCCAATGAAGAGGCTCCAGAACCAGCAGCAGTCTGGATGCAGAGGTCAGGAGATTGCAAAGGAAGGAGGAGACAGCAAAGGTGGTGGCAGCTTGGTTTGATTTAAATAGTACTAATCATCTGGTCACAATTTCTCTCATTTTGTGGCGTGTGAGTGAAATAGGAATGGAGCAATTTGGGCTCTTCTTATTCCTTTTTCCTTCCTCCTTTCGTCCATGTGGCTTAAATTAATATATTGCTTTACCTTCTCCCATCCCTGTGAGAAATTGGAGGCAGATGCGGTAGGGGAGACTTGTGAAATGAAACATCTGGAGGCTTCCTTAAAATTCATTTACTTCCAAATGTTTGGGACGGGATGGAGCTGGAGGGGTGCAGGAGCCATGGGTTATTTGCTAATTCCACCCCCCCTTTCCCCCAATTGCCAACAAGGCTTAGCTGAAATCATTCATTCTTCCTTTGAAGCAGAAAGTAGGAGATCTTGCCATGTTATTCAATGCAGGGGGTGCTTTCAAGAGGAAGAGGGGGAGGATCACATGGCCCAGTGCTTGCTTATTTGTGCATAATCCAAAACACGGGGAGGGCACTATCCTAAAACAGAATCAAACCCCGCTGTCCTGGGAAACACCTCATTTATTTCTCTGTTTTGCTAGCATTACTGTGCTCCTCAGGGCCACATGCATGGTGCTCCTCTTCCCTTGTTCTCCTCACAATAACCCTGTGAGGTAGGCTAGGCTGAGAAGTTATGCCTAGCCAGTGAGCTTAGGAAGCTTACATGAACCTCAGTCTCCCCAGTCCAAAACTTTAAACTGAGGGTGGAAATTATATGGCCCTCCTGGTGTTACTGGAGTGCAGCATTCCTCAGCATTGTCTAGGACAGCGGTTCCCAAATATTTGCCTTCCAGGTGTTTTGGACTTCATCTCCCAGAATTTCTGACTGTTGGCCAAACTGGCTGGACCTTCTGGAAATGGAGGTCCAAAACAGCTGGAGGACCAAAGTTTGGGAACCACTGGTCTAGGGCTAATGGGGCTTGCAGTTCAACAACTTCTAAAAGGCTACATGATGCCCATCCTTGATCTAAATCAGTGGTTCCCAAACTTTGGTGCTCCAGATGTCTTGGACTTCATCTCCCAGACATTCCAGCCAACAGGACCAACTCTCAGGATTTCTGGGGCCTGAAGTCCAAAACACCTGGAAGACCAACATTTGGGAGCCACTTGCTCCAGATCATGATGTTCTACCACTAACCATTGGCTCCATCTTCAGTCCAAGGTTTGATGTCCAGATCGGACTGGAGGGACATGTCTCTAAGTCACAGCTTAGAACCTTAACTTTATAAATCAGAAGTGGAAAATGCAGAAATTTCCAGAGGAAGAAGAATGGTTAATAAAACTATATGATACAGCTGAGATGGATATACTAACAAACCTTTTTAGATGATACAACCAAAAAACAAGAAATAGAAGATTGGGAAGATACTATCCTAGTATGGAAGGACAAATGGGAGAGTTTCGCAGTCTTATATTTTGAATGAAATTACCCTTAGCTTTACATAAAATGATAACAGTCATCTGTTATATCCGTTTAAGAAGTATTTAGTACACCCTCTTTAATATATTGAAGCTAAATCCATATTTAGTAGAATTCCATGGTGTTAAATGAAAGTCAACATTAAAAGTCAACATGTTTAGATGAATCATGAAGTGGAAGGTAGGAGTCAATGTAGTAAATTCTCAAAGCTGGAGAACCTTAAACATGAGAGAAACACCTGACACCGAGAGTTTAGGAAGTTACTTATAAATATTAATTTTAGCACTTTCTATTAATACTTAAGTTACTTATAAATTTTAATATGAACATCTGGATTTCTTAAATAGAAGAGGCCTTCTTGTTCATTTAAGAACAACAACATACTTATTGTATGTAATGACAACCCTTTACTTTGTAAAATTGTGAAACTGTGTGGATAACATTTCTTGGTTGTTGTTAGAAATTATTCTTTAAGTTTGATTAAAATTTGGATTCTTCATTTTCATGTTTTTGAATAAAAATAAGTTAAAATATATTAATTAATTAGAGGAAAATTAGGAAATTAATTCATTTTTGTTACTTCTGGATGGAGGAAGTTTAATATGTTGTATTCAGCATTAAGAAGTTAATTAGTTAATTAGATCATTTGTTTTAAAGACAGTCTCGTGTTTGCAAAGAATGGTAGGACTCTGTTGCCCCCTAGTGGCCCATTTTGTGATTGGCTCCTCCTGTTTTGTAGGTTATAGATTTCCTTCCCCAGCCTGGTACTTTTCCAATACTTTGCACTACAAACCTCTCAATCTGATTGATCTCTGGGATCAGTAGATATTTTTGTGCAAGATAGGTTGGGAAAGACTGTCTTAAGCATGAAACCTAATAAGTTAATATGTTTCAGACACAACACACCAGCACTGAACCACATGATCCTCCTCCTCTTGAGAGCATCCCCTACAATGAACAGTGCTCTGTCTTTTAAGCCTCATTGAGGGAAGGGGGGCACTCATTAGCAAAGGTTATTCCCAAACTCTGTTAAGTGGAACCTCACAGCTCAGGAGCAGTTTACCTCAGAGCCTGGTGAAGTTACTTTTTGGGACTACAAAGCTCCCAGAATCTCCTAGCCACTGACTGGACTGGCTGAAGAATTCTGGGAGTTGTAGTCTAAAGAAAGCTTGCAATGCTCTGGTCCTTCACTATTGCAACTTGCTGAGGTATGTCTGCAAGCAGTGGATGAGAGGCTTGGTTTTCTTCTTCTGGCTTCCTCAAGGCATCTATTAGGAGTATAACTCAGACAACTCTTCTTTCTCTTTTTATAAATGGCCATCACAGTTGGGCAATGAGATGAAGCCTGCCAAATAATGAAACTGACAGTGCTTCCACATTGCAGAAATGAAGCAGTTTGAAACACTTTAACTCTCATGGCTCCATTCTATTGAATCTTGGGATTTGTAATTTGGGGTGGTATTCAGCCTGGTCTGTCAGAGAGACCTAGTGTGTCACCAGTCTACACATCCCAGGATTCTGTAGGATAGAGTCATGGCTGTTGCTGTTAAAGTGGTGTTGAACTGCTTTATTTCCCTGGTGCGGATGCACCCCTAGTTCCAGGAGGAGCAATGGGTGTCATCAGTGGCTTCATAGATGGAATTTTGCTTCTATCTAGGCTGAGGGAGGAAGAAGGGAGGTCTGGGGAAGTATGCACCAGACACTTGGAGTACAGAAAGCAGCCATCAGTAGAATCTAACAACCCTATTCATAGAATCTGAAAGATGGAAGGGACTCCAAGGGTCATCTAATCCAACCCCCTGCAATGCACTCTGCATTCCTGAAATACACCCATCCCATGTCTCTTTAAAGATCTCCAAAGATGGAGAGTCCATCCATTGTTGAACCACTCTTATGACCAAGACATTCTTCCTAAAGTTTAGGTGGAATTTTTTTCCCTGTCCTTTGAAAACAGTGGTTTGTGCTCTAGTCTCTAAAAGAGGACAAAACAAGCTCCATCCACTTTCTACCTGCTATCCTTTCAGATATTTAAAGATGGCAGTCCTGTCCCTTCTCCGTCTGGTCTTCTCCATGCTAAAAATATTCCACCTTCCTAAGTCATTCCTCATAAGGCTTGCTTTCCAAGCCAATGCTCTCCAGATGTGCTGGACTACAACTCCCATCAGCTCCAACTAATGTGCAAGGGGTGTAGCTTAAATATCCAAAAAGCACCAGATCCTGTCTGATCTTGTACGGTCATCTCTGTCTAGTCCTTGGATGGGAGACGACGAATGAATGCCAAGTGCTGCCGTCTCTATTTCAGAGGAAGGAACAGGGAAAACCACCTCTGAGGATCCCTTCCCTATGAAGACCCTAGGAAATTCATGGGGTTGCCATATGCTGACAGATCACTTGAAGGCACATACATATACAACATACAAGAAGAGGTGTGATGCCTCCCTGCATTATACGCATGACAACCCTCTGAGGCTGGTCACACATTTTCAGCTTTTATGGTTAAGGAAACAGCAGCTGAAACTTCAGGCCAGGTCCCAAGTAAATCCACAAGTATGCTGGACTCAAGTATAAAAACCCACTGGGTGACCCTGGGCAAGTCACACTGTCTCAGCCCCAGAGGATGGCAATGGCAAACCCCCTCTGAACAAAACCTGTGAAGGAAACCCTGTAATAGGGTCACCTTAGTCAAAAATGACTTGGAGACACACAACAACAATATTAGAAAGAGATTTCCATCCATGTTCATGAGCACTAGTCCCACCTGCTACTCACACACCAATTCTGATCTGCAGTTTGGGTCAAATTTCCACCAGTGGCCCCATACCACTTTCTTCTAGCGTCCCTTGCCTCCCACCAAAATTCCTCCCAACACATGCCCACACAGCTTTCCGATCCTCTCTCCCCATGCATGCAGGCCCTTTTGCTCCCCCTTGGTGACACATTTCTTGGACTCTTGCTTTTAGATCTCTAGGTCATTTTTTTGTAATCATTTGCTCAGGAGAGAAAGAGAAGCTGCAAATTTGCACCTCCCACATTGTCCCACTTCTTTAAAAAAGCTGCCTATCCTGCTGAGCTTTGCTTCCCCTTTACTCTTCTCTCCCCAGGAAGTCGACTCTGTGTTGATTCAGGCTCACTCTCTGTATGTCTCTGGTCCCTTTTTTCCAGCCTGGTGCCCCAATTCTGTTGCTCTCTTTCTCCTCTTGAGAGAGAATGTATACTCTTGTTTCAGCATTTCTTCCTACTGAAGTTGCTCATCTTGGCCACTTTTTCTCAGCTCACTTCTCCTCTAAGGTCTTCGTGATATCTAAAAACAGGTTTGTGTCTCCATTGGGAGTCTGTTGGTACTTTGAAGCTGAGCATTTGTTCTTTTTCTGCATGCTGCTAAATGGCACTTTGGTGCACCTTGAAGTATGATACACACCATCATCCCAAACACCCATCATCATCAACATCTGTTGCACAGTCTACCAGGTTTTATTGACTAGAGTTTTGAAACATCAATGACCCAGATTCTCTCCTGTTGGTAACCACAAACTTTTAAACGTTTTCGTTATTCTCCCTCATTCACACACACACAGTTTTGAGGATGGCAGAATTGAAAGCAAGGAGAGCTAGGTACATTCCTCTTGGTAACACTCTGTCTGGATTACCGTAATGCACTTTATGTGGGGCTACCTTTGGAAACTGTTTGGAAACTTGAGTGGCTCCATAATGCTGGTGTCTGGGCCAGTTACAGGGAAGGTATGATTCCCATATTGAAAGTATCACTGCCTGCTAATCCATTTCTAGGCAGAATTCAAAGTGTTGGTCAGTCCTTCCCAACTCTTTTATGAATCCTCTGCAAGGAGAAAGGTGGGATGATAGATAGATAGATAGATAGATAGATAGATAGATAGATAGATCTCAGCCTGACCAAGAAGGGAATTACCTAACCATGAAATTTATCTGCTGTTGCACATATTTACCCCAAAGTTCAACACTCTTGGTACCTCATTTTCCAAGTTACTTTAACCCTTCCAAGAAAAAAAAATCTGATGTCTGGTCACTGAAATACTTCTCTGCTGCTGCTATCATCTCAGAAACATTCAAAAAGTTATTTTACTTTCCAACTCTTTTTATGGTTTGAAAACAGGCAATAGTCAGATGGAGCAAGATCTGGTGCATCGGGTGGATGGTCTATGCGTTGAAACCCCAAATTCTTCAAAATGTCCATCATCTTATCAGCCCTGTGAGCATCAGGCTCATTGTCCTGCATAAAGAGAACACCTTTCCTCAGCTTCCCTCAATGTTCAGCCTTCAATGCCTCCTTTAATTGGCACAGCAAGACAGAGTAGAATTCGGCACTAACTGTTTGGCCCTTCACCAAAATATCTTTCTGATCCCAAAAAATGTTGGCCATGATACTTCCTTCTGATCTTTGAGTCTTCAATGTCTTTAGCTGTGGAAAACCCAAGTGCTGCCACTGCAAGGACTGTTGTTTGGTCTCTGGATTATAGCGATGTAACCATGTTTCATCAGCAGTGATGAGTCATTTGAAAAGTTTATCACTCAAAATGCTGCAGAATCCAATTGGAGGTATCCATTCAATTTCATTTCTGGTCAATATTCAAAAGTTTCAGCACCCACTTGACAGCTGAATTATAAACCCAAGTGGGTTTTGGGTTGCAGTTTGGACACTCAGCCTCTAAAAGGTTCACCATCACTGAGATAGGGTGATAAAATGCAGCTTTGCCTAACCCCTTGCCAATTGGAAATCTGTTTTTCCATATTCTGTCCTAACTGTAGCCTTGTGTCCTGAGTACAGGTTATGCATCAGGACAATCAAATGTTATGGCACACCCATTTCTTTAAGAACCATCCACAGTTTTTCATGATTTACACAACCAAAGGTTATGCTATAATCTATGGAGCACAGGCTGATTTTCTTCTGAAATTATTTAGTGTGCTTCATGAGACAACATATTTTTGCAATATAGAATCGTAGAGTTGGAAGAGACCCCAAGGGCCATCCAGAACCCCTGCCATGCAGGAACTCACAATCAAAGCATCCCTGACACATGGCCATCCAGCCTCTGCTTGAAGACCTCCAAAGAAGGAGACTCCAATACACTCCGAGGAAGGAGTGTGTTCCACTGTCGAACAGCCCTTTCTTCAGGAAGTTCCTCCTAATGTTAAGGTGGAATCTCTTTTGCCTTAGCTTGCATCCATTGTTCTGGGTCCTGTTCTCTGGAGCAACAGCAAACAAGCTTGTTTCCTCCTCAATATGACATCTCTTCAAGTATTTAAACAGGGCTATCATATCACCTCTTAACCTTCTCTTCTCCAGGCTAAACATCCCCAGCTCTTTAAGTCGTTCCTCATAGGGCTTCATGGTTTCCAGGCCCTTCACCATTTTAGTCGATCTCCTCTGGACACATGGCTCCAGTTTCTCAATGTCCTTTTTGAATTGTGGTGCTCAGAACTGGACACAGTATTCCAGGTGGTTCCTGACCAGAGCAGAATACAGTGGCACTATTACTTCCCTTGATCTAGACACTATACTTCTATTGATGCAGCCTAAAATCGCATTGGCTTTTTTAGCTGCCACATCACACAGTTGACTCATGTTCAACTTATGGTCTACAAGGACCCCTAGATCCCTTCCAGATGTTGTCTCCTTAAGTCAGGTGTCCCTGGTCCCTAGTGCCTCTTTCTTTCCTAAACCCAGCTTGGACGTCTGTCATTTCTCACTTCATTTATTGTAAAGGTCTTTGTTGTAGAATTTTGAGCATCACTTTGCATGTGTAGGAAATTAAAGCCTCTCTGACATGGGAGATCTCTCCAGCCATACTGCTGCTGCCAGAATAGCCTCTGGACTTTCAGGAGCATGCAGTCACACCATCAAAGAAAGGTAGCACCATCAGTGGGTTCCCCATTACTAGAAGCAAGGAATTTAAAATGGTGGTGGAAGCCTGCAGGCCCAGGACTGTCAAATCAACCATCTGCTCTGTGAGTCTTTGGGGCTGAAAAGCAAGGCATAAATACAATAAATAAATAAATCCAAGAAAGAAAGAAAGAAAGTCATAGAGTCTTGAAAATATACTTTCTTTTCTTTTCTTTTCTTTCCTTTTCCTTTTCTTTCTTTCTTTCTTTCTTTTTCTTTCTTTTTTCTTTTTTGGAGGTAGGTTTTCATGTTATGAATCTCCTCTCAGCTGGCATGGACAATGGGGAATTATGGGACTTGTAGTCCAAAAATGTAACCCCTTTCCAGGCTCTTATACTATCAGCCTTTGTAGCTGCATCAAGGATCTTCCCAGTCCTTCTTTGGCTGACTTTCCTGTTCTGTCTCCTTCAACATGAAACATTAAACATTTAAGGCATTTAAAGTTTGTAATTCAACCCAGCTTGGCCTGGCTCCTTCCCTTTTCTTTTCAGTCACGTCCTGGCCCTGGCCAAGCCCAGCACACTCCTAATGTGCTCAGATGTTCCTTTAATGGTTTACCTAGGCTGGAACTGGATACGCCTGCCTAATGGATCGCTAATAGCCTGTTTCTGGTTTTGCAGACTCCGTCAGTTAACTCACACCATCAACCCTCCCGCCTGAGGGGCCTGACTCTCACACATGTTGCCAATCACACAGACACGTCTTCAGACACATGCGCTCATTGCTGGGGATGTGCGTTTTCACTTATTTCAGTCTCAGAGACACGATAGAATTCTAAATGGTTTTTTTCCCCTTATTTGTTGGATTCCTGGACACTTTTCTGTTATTTTTTTACAGGTGGTGACTTTTTTATACACAATTCTGTGCAAAATTATGTATTGTTTTTTGTGCAAAAATATTTTAGCCCACAGAACAGTGGTTTTTGTGCAGAAAGAAAGTTTTATGTGCAAAATTTTCTTTAGGCATGTCCAAACAATACAGACATATGTCCTTATGCACTGTCCTTATGCATAAAAAGTAGACACCAAAGACTATAGCACCATAACACTGATTTCCCACACAAGCAAAATCATGCTCAAAATCCTGCAACATAGACTCCAACCAGACATGGAGAGAGAAATCCCAAAGGTCCAAGCAGGGGTCAGGAAAGGAAGAGGCACTAGGGACCACATTACAAACATATAATGGCTAATGGCACACACCAGGGAGTTCCAAAATAAAATCATGTGCTTTATAGACTATAACAAAGCCTTTGATTGCATAGATCATGAAAGGCTAGGAATGCCCTTAAAGACATGGGGGTGCCAACACATCTAATAATCCTGATGAGAAATCTGTACTCATGGCAAGAGACTACTGTCAGAACAGAACATGGAGAAACAGAATGTTTCCCAATTGGCAAAGGAGTCAGGCAAGGCTGCATCTTATCACTCTATTTGTTCAACTTACATGCAGAACATATAGTAAGAAAAACAGGACACAGAAAAAGGAGGAGTAAGAATAGGAGGAAGGAATATCAACAATTTAAGATACACAGATGACACCATAATATTAGCAAAATAACTCACAGACTGAACGACAACTAAGGAAGATCAAGGAAGAAAGTGCAAAGGTTGAACATAAAGAAAACAAAAATAAAAATGCAAAGATATACAACTGAGCACAAAAGTGAGAATCATACAAGCCATTGTATCCCCTGTCACCATGTACGGATGTGAGAGCTGGACAATTAAGATACAAGATAGGAAGAGAATGAATTCATCTGAGATATGGGGCTGGAGAAGAGTGCTGAGGATGCCAAGGACAGCCAAAAGGACAAAGAAATAGCCAAGATAACAAAACTTCCAGACACATCATGAGAAGGCAGTCAGGACTCACCAGAAAAAACAATAATGCTAGGAAAGGAAGAGGGAAGCAGAAAGAGAAAGCCAAATACTAGATGGATGGACTCTTTTAATGAGGCCACGGGTATCAGTTTGCAGGAACTAAGCAGAGCAATGGAGGACAGAGGATCTTGGAGATGGCTCATCCACAGGGTTGCCAAGAGTCAAGATCGACTTGAGGGCAGTCAACAACAACAACTCAGGGCATGAGTTCACTGCCAGGACAAAATACAAAGAAACTGGAGGGTTTGCAGGTGACAACAGGGCAAGGCAAGGCTGCATCTTATCACCCTATCTGTTTAACTTGTATGCTGCACATATCATACATAAAGCAGGATTAGACTCGGAGGAAAGAGGCATGAAAACTGGAGGAACAAACAGCAACAGTTGAAGGTACACAGATGAACTATATTAGTAGAAGAAAATAGCAAGGATTTGGAATGATTGCTGGAGAACATTAAGGAAAAAGGTGCAAAGGCAGGTTTCCAGTTGGACATTAAGGGAAAAAAATGATGACCACAAATGATAGATGTAAGTTAAAGTAGATAATGAAGACCCTGAAAGATTTTCTGCACCTTATCTCAGTCATTAATCAGAATGGAGAATTCAGTCAAGAAATCAAAAGACTAGGACTTGGAAGGGCAGCTATGAAGGAACTAGATAAGAAGTGTGGAGGTATATATTTGGATGCTGAAGTTAGGATGGTCTGTTCCATCATTTTTTGTATTTGTATGTATGGTTGTGAAAGCTGGAGTGGTCTGCTAAGAGAGCCAGCACTGTCTGCAAGCGTACATCGAAAAATAGTTTGGGAACTGGTGAAGAGGGCCTTTGGTCTAAGTCTCCCACCCTTCCGGCCACCCACTTGCCCCCTTGACCAATCTGCCTTGCACCACTTCTGTTGATGCTCATATTTTCCACTGACATAATTTCTTGCGCTCAGCTGTGTTTTAGAACCACACTGAAATCAGATTAAACCAGTCTCATTTCTCTGCTCGGCAAATAAGCTGCCTTCTCAAAAAGAAGGAATATCAGATTAGCAGGTCATGATCTGTCTTTGAAGGATGTGTTTGCTAGATGCCTTTTAAAGGCAGTGAGTTTGGCAGGTGGGCGATTGTGCAGCGTATCAGGAGACAGTGCTTCTACATTAAAAAAGAAGAAAGGAATGGAGAGGGGAAAAGAAAAGTGATCGCACTTTTGGGAACACCGTCTGAGTCTCGTATCCAAAATGCTTGAGACCATGGGTGTTTGGGATTTCTGATATTTTTGGATTTTGGAACACTTGTATTTTTATATATGTACATAATGAAAAATCTTGGTGATGGAATCCAAATGTAAACACAAAAGTAATTAATATTTCATATACACCTTATATGCCTAGCGCGAGGGTAATTTTATATGATATTTTGAGCATGGAACAAAGTGTGTGTTCACTGGACCATCAGAAAGCAAAGATGTCACTATCTCCGCCAGCCATGCAGATAATTTTAGATTGTGGAACATTTGGGATTTTGGAATTCCAAATAAGGGATGTAATTGTAATGAACCTATAATTGGCTTTTATTTTAGCATGAGCTTTCATGAATATGAAACCACTTCTTCAGATGCAGTATAAGTAGTATTAAAGTCTCAGGTATAAAGCATATTTATACAGATGTGGGGGTGGGATAGAATGTAATAGGATCCAAAAGGATACAAATCATGTCCTTTGCCCTAAATTTTCAAAGGGCTGCCCAGATATGGATCTTTCAGCTCTTTGCAGTGTTCAGTTCGGGCTGATGTGCGAAAGTAATAAATATGCAGGAAAATTATATTTAAAAGTAAACCAGAGTTGAGTTTTTTTTTAATTAGGAATGGCATATAAGAAAATTAGGGAGCTAAAATGTAAGGTGATTTGTTTTTTCAGCAAGACAGATTTATGCAGGTAAATGGAAAAGTATGGCAATTCTATCAAAAGAGGACTGGAGAGTGAAAATTCTTGAAATGGAGAAATTGATACATTATCCACTTTGATGAAAGAGAAATCATTAGATAATTTTGTGAAAGAATGGGGACCATTTATACAGTTTCTAGAGAACTGAGAAGGGAAGACTATCTCTGGCGTTTGAGTGATGGACATTGAACCTTTTGCTTTTACCTGTTTGTTTATGGTAGCTTTAGTATAGTATAATACAGTGGATTTTCTACATTCAGTGAGATTGGGCTGCAAACTAAAAACAAATTAACAATATCTATATAATAGAAGACCTCTCTAGGAATCTCTAGGTCCTCCGGAGTGACTCTGGTCAACATCTGGCAGAGTTGCACTGAATCTCAAGAGATTCCTGGAGATAATACACGTATTAATCAAAACTGCAAATAGTCACATCCGCAAAAGTCAAATCTGCAAACATGGATTGCCGACTGTATATGTTAAATTATGTTATATATTTATGGTTTATTTATGCAAGTTATATTGGTAGTAGAAGTAAAGAAAAACATGAGAGCTTTGTAATTATGTCTCTGGCCTGGGGCATGAGAAGCCATTATACAGTTTGTATTTGTGGAGGGGAAGGGTAGGATTAGGGGGAATGAACATGTAAAAAGACAATAAAAATATTTACCAAAAAAAATTAAAGCCAATTAAAATCTTACTTTAAAAGAGATTAAAAACAGAACAGTGCCATAAAAGCTGTTATTTAAAAAATCAGTTTCCAAAGGCTTGCTGGGAAAGAAAGATGTCAAGCTGTTGCTGAAAGGAAAACAAAGAAAGAGCCTTCCTAACCTTTTGTGGGAGAGAGTTCCAAAATGTGGGAACAGCCAAAGAACCCCCTTATTTCTGCCCTTCCTTTTGCAGGCAGAGACTTTGTTTATGTTGTTGTTGTTGTTGTTGTTGTTACTATTCCCACATATTTTTAAAGCTGAAAGTTATTTTAAGGAACGGGGTTTAAGAGTGTTGTTTTTGTTCTTGTTGTTTCTTACTCATCTCTCTCCATAGATCGAAGAGCGGAACAAAATCAACAATGAATAAAATCAATTAAAATGCATTAATCAAAAACATGCAACAGCTTGTGCATTCACATGGTACGCTCTGTAACATAATGCACAACATTTCCAAATATGCAGCTCTGCATAAGACACCATCAGCTGGATGTGACCATTGCACATTGTCCAAAATACTAATACTACTACTAATAATAATATCGCTCTCCATGCATAACCCAACTTATTTGATTGAATGGTTTTATATGCTGCCTTTCTCCCAAATTGGACCCAAGGCGGCTCACAATAGATACTTAAAAACAACAACAATAAAACAGTACAGTTTAAAGACACAATTATAATCACAACATTAATACAACAAGTAAAAAACAAACAAAAGTAAAATCCTTAAAAATACTAAGTTAGAAATATAAAACTACTAAGAACATATCAAACCCACTAAAAACATACCTCAATGAGAAGGATCGCCGGGGGGCAATTACGTATTACGGCAGCCACTCACTCACAAACCATAAGGTTGCAAGTTCAATACCAGCAAAAGGGCTCAAGCTCAACTCAGGCTTGCATCCTTCTGAGGTGGTCACTAAAATGAGTCCCCAGCTTGTTGGTGGCAATTAGCTTACACTTTGTAAATTACTTGCTATTGCTATTGCTATAAAAGTCTGCTTGAAAAGAAAGGTTTGTGCCTGTCACCAAAAAGAGAGCAGAGAAGCGGCCAGCCCAACCATTGCAGAAGGGAGTTAGCAATAACAAGTACATTTCTATGCCACTTATCAGGGAACTAGCACTCCCTAAGTGGTTTACAATTTGGGGGGGGGGGGTCTCCAGGCTACATGGCCATGTTCTAGAAGAGTTTATTCCTGACATTTCTCCAGCATCTGTGACTGGCATCTTCTGATGATGCTAGCACCAGATGCTGGTGAAACGTCAGGAGCAAACTCTTCTAGAACATGGCCACATAGCCCAGAAAACCCACAAAAAACTATGGATGCTGGCCATGAAAGCCTTCGACTTCACATTGGCTTATAATCTATAAACCAATTGCCCCCAACAAGCTGGGTATTCATTTTACTGACCTACTGAGTGGACCCTGGAGCCCTGCCTGGGATCAGACTCACAACCTTGAGGCTGCATGACTGGCACTTAACCCCTGTGCCACAGGGCTCCTTTTCCAGAGCCCCAGAGACTGGGAGCAGCCACTGTGCTCACCAAGCAACCCTGGGATGGTGGCGAAACTAAGAGAAAGCCTTCCACCAAAGACCTTAGAATTTTTGCAGGTTCATATGGGGAGATACAGTCTCTCAAATATAGTCAGCTTTCCACATCTGCAGCTTCGACTTTTGCAGGTTTGATTATTCACAGATTTGATTAGTATATTATCTCCAGGAATCTCTAGGTCCTCCAGCATGATTCTATGGTCAATTTCTGTTAGAGAAAAAGATCTTTGTGATGGTTGATGTCTCTTGTTACCGGTGGTTCTGGACTGGTACCAACTGGAACAGATGCAGTCTTCTCAGCTACTCAGTATCAAAGTAACTTCCACACAGAGTTTTCACTCAAATGAGGGTTTATTGACTTTGTTGCTATTTACACTTTACAGCAGGCTACTATACATCTATTCTCTTTCAGAGTCCATGCTAGAAGCTTGAATGTGACATCAGTCTTTGTTCTCTCACAAGATCAACATTCCCACCAAGTGGACACACCTCTTTCCCATGAAGTCACCATACTACACAGGAGCATAACAATAATACATTTGTTGATATTATGTCTCAGCACATGTCCTTGAAGACTTGTTCTTCCAGGCCTAGGCTTTCTGGCTTTCAACAGGAACCATTTTAAACCTTAGTTAACCATTGACACATCTGAACATTTTCAATACAATTTAGAAATATATTTTAACAATTTCCACAAGAGGTTGACCTGAAGGACCTACAAATTCTGAGAGAGAACACTTCTCTAGGCATTTGTGGGTCTTCCTGCACAATTCTACAGTCAGTTTCCAGCAGATGTTGCCCACAGAGTTGCACCATAGGACCTAGAGAGTCCAAGAGAGGTGTTCTCTCAGCTTAAAAAATTGGTTGCTTTTCCACTTTCACAGCGGTCCTCAGTGAATATGGAGGATCCACTGTAGTTTGAATCTAAGACAGAACTTACATTTTAACATCTTGAAAAGAATTTAAAGAAATAGTCTGTAGGATCAGTCTGCAGAGAGATCTTGTAGCTACCTTTGAGATCAACTGAAAGAAAGAAGTTGACAGCATGAGCTTTTGTAGACTTAAATCTGAGGAAGTAGACTACAGGCCCTGTGTAGACCAGCCATTAAGGCCAGCCTGGAGGTGGAGTTGGGGTGTCACATCCACATGACGCACACCCCACCTTTGCCCCCAGGGCACCATGATATTGCGTGCCATTGCACACGGCGCACAGTGTCATGGCGCTCCTCTGGCACCGCATCCATATGATGCAGCACCAAAGGAGCACCTTCAAGCCATGGTGCTGCAGCTATCGCTCCTTTTCCAGGGTGCAAAGGAGTCTCTTATTGCGGCTCCTTTTTGCACCCTGGAAAGGCCAGATCAGGGCTGTGGCATGCGGTTACCACTGCCCTGATCCGGCACACCTGAAGGCAGCTACAGGCTGCCCCTTAGGGGTAGTCTGCACAGCTCCTTCAGCCTATGAAAATTAATCTCAAAGCTCCTCCCGCAGAGGTTTGTGATACATGACCCATGTATAAGATCATAGCCAAAGTTTCTTTTGGCTTCACTGGTTGGCTTTCCTGGGAGTAACACTTATACCGAGTCACACCAGCTGGTCCACTTAGCCCAAGATGGTTTGCACTGACTTGCAAGGTTTAATTTCCAAGATTTCTGGGCTTTATTCTCTATCAAAATATGCAGGCAACTGAGGCCAGACGGCCCTAATTCATGGATAGCTTCGTGGCTGCTAAACTTTTGCTTTTCACCTCTTGCTTGCCAAAACTTCTAATTAAAAAAGGGGGGTTATCCTTCTTGCAAGCAGAAAGCTGTACCAATGCAGCATGTTCAAGAAAAAATGGGTTGTAGTATTCCGTGTGTGGGATCATAAAGCCCAATTATAGCTTCCATTTTCCTACTTGATTAGGGACTAGCACCTTGCCATCTCACTCAGAAGGTACATCCTCACCTGTCTCATCCGATGCCTAGGAGGATAAGAAACCGCATAAATTTTCTCCTAGCCTTGTGAGGTGCTGAAATCATTTCCTGCCTTTTTTGATGAGAGCTCTCACATTTGCAAGGATGATATTCTTGTGTGGCAATTGCACAGTGGCATTACATTACCATAACTGCTCCCTTCTTGCATGGGCTTTAAAAAAAAAAAAAGAAGGTATCAGATGAGCTGTTCCATCGTTTTGTGCTTGCTGTGAGTGTCTTGCTTCACAAAAGAAAAAGACCATAGAGTTTGGTGTACAAATTAGAGAAACCCTGACATCTGCCCTGAGGGGGGGGAAAGAGTGTCCCGAGGGAGGAGGAGTGAGATCTGTCCTGACCCCAGTGCTATTCAACATTTGAGTATGTCTTTCTGCATGGCAAGGGGTTGGACTGGAGAACTTGTGGTCTTGTGGACTCTTCCAATTCTATGATTCTATGATTGTTATCAATGACTTGGATGAAGGAATGGAGGGCATGCTTATCACATTTGCAGATGATACTAAATTAGGAGAGGCAGCTAATATCCCAGAGGATAGGATCAGAATTCAAAATGACCTTAACAGACTAGAAAGCTGGGCCAAAACTAACAAAATGAATTTCAACAGGGAGAAATGTAAGGTACTGCACTTAGACAGAAAAATATGAAAGGCTCAGATATAGGAGACACGTGGCTTGACAACAGTTCGTGTGAACATGATTTGGTATTCTTTGTAGACTATAAGCTCAACATGAGTCAATGGTGTGATGCAGTTTAAAAAGCCAGTATGATCCTAAGCTGCATCCAAAGAACTAAACTGAGGGGGGTAATAGTACCAGTCAATTTTGCTTTGGTCAGGCTTCACCTGGACTCCTGTGTCCAGTTCTGGGCACCACAATTCAAGAAGGATGTAGAGAAGCTGGAGCATGCCCAAAAAGGGTGAACAGAATGGTGAAAGGTCTGGAAACCACCAAGCTCTATGAGGAACAGCTTAGGGAGCTGGGTATGTTTAGCCTGGAGAAGAGAAGGTGAAGAATTGACATGATAGCCATGTTTCAATATTTGAAGGAATATCCTATTAAGAATGGAGCAAACTTGTTTTCTGCTGCTCCAGAAACTAGGATCTATAGCAGTGGATGCAAACTACAGGAGAAGAGATTCATCTTCTACATTAGAAAGAACTTCCTGATGGTAAGAGTTGTTCGACAATAGAAGAGGCTGCCCCAAAGTGTGGTGGAGTCTCCTCCTTTGGAGGCTGCTTTGAAGCAGATGATGGATGGGCATCTGTCCCAGGGAGGGCTTGGATGGTATCTTGGATGATGCCTTGAAGCATGGTGGAGTCTCCTTCATCGGATGGCTGGATGGCCATCAGTTAGGTGCACTTTGATTGTGTCTTTCTGCATGGAAGCATGGCATTGGACAGGACAGCCCTCAGGGTTTCTATGATTCTATGATTCATGTTCTTAGATGAGAATGAGAATGTTGTGAGGCTTTTATTTTCTGGTCATCTGTTGCAGCAGGTCAAGAAAGTCTCTCTTCTTGAGACTTATAAACTGTGTGAATATTTTTCAAATCTCTATATTCTCCAGGCTGTAGAGATCCTTCGTTTGTCCTTCAGGTTTCCCAGTTTGCTGTGTTTATCAAAGGGGCAGAATGCTTTATTCACATTTCCTAAGGCTGATTTGTACTACAATGCTAGTAGTTCTTAATCTCGATATCGCCTGCTGATCTTCTTGGCAAAAGTGCCAGTTAAGAAACTGTGCTAAACTCTAAACTATGGGAAAGCTCAAGCCAAGGTCTTCCAAAATCTTTTGGCAGGACCCAAGATCTGACCTTTCTAACAGCTCCACTTTAATGAAGTTAGCAGGGATAATTTGCAAAGGAGATGAAATCTGGCCCGAACAGAGCCGTCCTGCCAAGTTATGCTTTGATTGTGCAAACAGCTCTTGAAAGCCTTGCCAGTTATTTGGGGGAATGTAATGGAGGTCAAATTGTCTGGGACAAAGCAAAATCAGATTTTGGAGTGAGAGGGATGGAGAGGGTCCAGAAGCAACTATCTCTTTTTCAAAATGGAAGAGCTGGCAGGGCTGTTTTTTGAAACTGGCCACAGAACCAGGAATTGGTTTTCTGAGGCTTTTCATGAAGGAAAGCGGTTCCATCCTTTAATCATGGGAAAAGGAAAGATACAAAGGGACAGCTGATGGCCGATCCTCTCAACAGAGGAATGGCTGAGTGAGCCAAGAAACTTGAAGAAAAGCAGAGGGTTTTTTCCTGTAGTTCAGCAGCTAAGATGCTGACTTGGTTTAGGAGATGCAAACAAAAATCCATCCGAAATGCACAATATATTTGTTGCAAGCTTTCAAAGCTCCATGGGCTTCTTCATCAGGCAAGATGTTACAAACCAAACAGTAGAAAAATAACAATTGGAGATAATAATAATAAATAATAAAAATGTTATTTCTATACCGCCCTTCTATATAATCAGGGCGGTGTACAGCATTATAAAACATCCATACAGCATATACAGTTCAAAGAATTAAAATACAACAATATAAAACATTAAAACAATCTAACCAGCTTGCCACTGCTAGCAGAGGGGGGGAAGAACTAATTGGGGCATATGTCAGGGAATGCTAACCTGAACAGAAAAGTGTTAAGCCCCTTTTTAAACTGGGCCAGGGAGGTGGCCGAGCGGAGTTCATTGGGCAGAGAATTCCAGAGGGTCGGGGCCGAGATGGTGAAGGCTCTCCTAGACGTAGAGGCTAGCCTGGCCCCTGGGACCCTCAATAACTGCTGCCCAGATGTTCTGAGAGTGCGGGGCGGATTGTATGGGGAGAGGCGGTCCTCAAGGTATCCTGGGCCCAAGCCATTTAAGGCATTATAGGTGATAACCAACACCTTGTATTGCGCCCGGAAGCGAATAGGCAGCCAGTGCAAATCTTTCAGCACTGGTGTTATGTGGCTGGCTCTGGGTATGCCAGTAACCAACCTGGCTGCCATATTTTGCACCAATTGTAGCTTCCGGGTATGGTACAAGGGTTGCCCCATGTAGAGCGCATTGCAGAAGTCCAAACGAGAGGTTACCAGAGCGTGTACTACTGTTTCAAGGTGCCTCCGGTCCAGGAAGGGACGCAGCTGGTGAATCAGCCGAAGCTGATAACAGGTGCTCCTGACCGTCGCATCCACCTGAGCTGTAAGGTGGAGGGATGAGTCAAGGAGCACCCCCAGACTGCGTACCGAGTCCTTCACGGGAAGCGTGATCCCGTTCAGGACGGGTGGAATCACCGCCATCCCCGGGCCAAGGGAACCTATCACGAGCACCTCCGTTTTCTCTGGATTCAGACTGAGTCGGTTTTCCCTCATCCAGCCCATTACCGACTCCAGACAGGCCACGAGAGGAGAGATGCCATCCCCAGTCACTGCATCAGTTAGTCAAATACCTGCATGTTGTTTCAGTCTATAGTAAAGATAGTATACGGGTGAGGATATATTTTGTGCAGGCAGGTTCCTCCTCCTTCTGGCCAGGCAGTGATAGGGAGATTTTGAAAGTCCAGGAAACTTAAAGTCCATTTGCAAGGCATTGAAGCATGAATGAGGAGGAGCCTGCCTGCACAAAATATATCCTCCCCAGTATACCGTCTTTACTAAAGATTGAAACAACATGCAGGCATCTGACTAACATCTCCAATTGTTTCAGTTTTTTACCTCCTGTTTGGTTTGTAACATCTCGCCTGATGGAGAAGCCCATGGAGCTTTGAAAGCTTTCAGTTGGCCAATAATGTAATAATAATAATAATAATAATAATAATAATAATAATAATAATTTGTATACCGCCCTCTGGCAAACCAATCCGGGCAGTTAACAACAGTAAAATATAAAATATGACAATTAAAAACACTTTATCCCTCCCCCCCTTAAGACAGTATTAAACAGTATAACATATTAAAACACAATATCAATGCATAAAAACAGCAATTAAAACTAAAAACCTTGATATCCCTCTGTTGATCCTCGACCATCACTAAGATGGGGCCACGGGAGGAATGAGGGAATCAGGAACCTGGGCCGGGATGGTTAATCTGGAAAGGCCTGCCGGAAGAGATCCGTCTTGACCGCTTTTTTAAAGCTGTCTAATGATGTTATCTGACGGATCTCATCCGGCAGGTCGTTCCAGAGTTTGGGGGCGACAGCATCACTGATGGGTTTCTGTTTGCATTTGTTAAATGGCCAACACAGCTACCTCTGCATGGTTTTTGGTTTAGATGAACCTTTCTTTGACTGTCTGTTGCTTTTCAGAAATGGCCAGCATTTTGGCCAAACTGGTCAGCTATAATGGGGAGCAAATGGTTTGGAAAACCAGTTTCTTTTTCTCAAGAGAAGGAAAGATCCTTGCTAGGCTGGCTGTGGAACCAGCACTTAGAATCACAGAATCATAGAACTGGAAGGTACCCCAAAGGCAATCTAGTCCAATCCCCCATCATGCAAGAATACACAACTTAAGCAATCCTGAGAGCTGGCTGTCCAAACTCTGTTTAAAGCCCTATAAAGGTGGAGAGTCCACCATACTCCAAGGGGCTTGTAGGCAAAGGACTTGTCTACAGAGAAAGGAAATCCCATATTCACTTCATAGCAGCTGCGACCTGGACACACAATGTTCCTCAGGATTCACAGGCAACGTGGGCCTTTTCCCCAAAATCCATAGAAAAAAAGAACTTCATTTTACCCTGCATTTGCCTGGAAAATCCAGATCAGCATAGAGGACATAACCATGTGGCCAGAAATACTCTGCACTATAGGGTATGTGTTTGTCGTAGGACTGACCTTTTCTTCTGGGGTTGCTCCAGTCTCACTCATTGAGTGTAGCATTCGTAGCATCACTGCAGACTTGAAATCTCTGTTTTCCAGCAACTACAGGGTGGTTACAGGGTTTCCTGCCTGTGTAGATCAACTTCCAGGGATCCTGCTTGGTCGTTTCAGCTGGTGAGAAACAGATCATAGAATCATAGAATCATAGAATCGTAGAGTTGGAAGAGACCACAAGGGCCATCCAGTCCAACCCCATTCTGCCATGCAGGAAATCCAGTTCAAAGCATCCCTGACAGATGGCCATCCAGCCTCTGTTTAAAGACCTCCAAGGAAGGAGACTCTATCACCCTCCGAGGAAGGAGTGCATTCCACTGTCGAACAGCCCTTACTCTCACGAAGGTCCTCCTAATGTTCAGGTGGAATCTCTTTTCCTGGAGCTTGCATCCATTGCTCCATTGGGTCCTTTTCTCTGGAGCAGCAGAAAACAAGCTTGCTTCCTCCTCAATATGACATCCTTTCATATATTTAAACAGGGCTATCATATCACCTCTTAACCTTCTTTTCTCCAGGCTAAACATCCCCAGCTCCCTAAATTGTTCCTCATAGGGCATGGTTTCCAGACCCTTCACCATTTTTGTCACCCTCCTTTGGACACATGGCTCCAGTTTCTCAATGTCCTTTCTGAATTGTGGCGCCCAGAACTGGACACAATATTCTAGGTGGGGCCTGACCAAAGCAGAATACAGTGGCACTATTACTTCTCTTGATCTAGAGTCTAGACACTATACTTTTATTGATGCAGACTAAAATCGCATTGGCCTTTTTAGTTGCTCCATCGCACTGTTGACTCATGTTCAACTTGTGGTCTACTTGGACTCCTAGATCCCTTTCACATGTAGTTTCATTCAGCCATGTGTCTCCCATCCTATATCTGTGCATTTTATTTTTCCGCCCTAAGTGCAATACCTTACATTTCTCCGTGTTGAATTTCATTTTGTTAGCTTTGGCCCAGCTTTCTAGTCTATTCAGGTCATTTTGAATGTTGATCCTGTCCTCTGGAGTATTAGCTATTCCCCTAATTTGGTGTCATCTGCAAATCTGATAAGTATGCTCCCAATTCTGTCATCCAGGTCATTGATAAAGATGTTGAATAGCACTGGGCCCAGGACATCCTTCTCTCCAGGATGAAAAGGAGCCATTGTTGAGCACCCTTTGGGTTCGGCCGGTCAACCAATTACAGATCCATGTAACAGTTCCTTTGTCTAGCCCACATTTTACAAGTTTGTTTGCAAGAATGTCATGGGAAACCTTGTCAAATATCCCTTTCCTTGCACCCCAGTTAGAAGCTGAGCAGACCTCCTTCTCCAAATCCAAGTTTCAGCTCTTAAAATGGGTGAGGGTGGCATTTACATAGGTTTCCAGTAAGACTCTATTGCAGGGGTAGGCAACCTTTTTGAGCCGGGGGCCGGGTTGCTGTCCCTCAGACAACTGGGGGGCCGAAGCCAAAAAATAAATAAGCAAATAATTTTTTAAAAAATTAAATATATAAATAAACCAGGACAAATGTAGGACAAAATTTTCAAATGGAAGACACTTTTTTTTAAAAAAATGGAGGACATGTGAAAAAAATTGCTGATTTTTTTTAAAAATGTTAATATAAATTCATGTTTCTGAGGCTTCTATAGACAATTGCCCCCCAAAGGCCCCGGTGGCAATCGGTGGCAGGACCAGGCCGGGAGCCGGTCCCAAGGCCTTGCCGGGCCGCATCCGGCCCGCGGGCCGCAGGTTGCCTACCCCTGCTCTATTGTCTCACTGAATATAGACCAGTTACAGACCCACAACACTAGGTATAAATCCATAACTACAATGCTGAATATTGGCCTATGCCACTAAGGTGGTGTCTGTATGGGCCAGAATACTCTGGGAGCAGCCCATACTATTCTGATCCCAAAGTTGCCTCAATGTTCCATTGTTACCTGCAAATTCAAGTGATGGCAGGTGGCTGTTCACATACATGTCCCACTGTGCCACCCACCGCTACTGCAGGTTGCTGTCTTGAGGCCAAAATAAGGCACATGGCATCGTTATCATGGCTATGCATCTCTTTCTGACCTCAGAGGGAGAAAATTGTGAAAGTGGATGGCACAATGGGACACATTGTAAACTGCTGCCCACCATTACTTCAGAAAACTCTGGAAGTACTGTAGTGCGTTTTTAAAATTTGGATACATGGAGCATGTGGCGAATTCAGTGCTGAACTGGCTGGACATCGTTTGGACAGTTTGCACCAGAACTGGGGATTGATCCCTATGTTATCAGGACTGTTTACCATGCGGATAGGGGAAGGCCTGTGGGGGCACAGCCTATGTTACCACTATGTACCTATAACAGTTCACTCCCAAACTCCAATTTCCAGTTTGAAAACTGGATGAAGCTGGGAGAGCTATTTCGTCCAACCAAGGCAGTCGGTGCTGGTCTAACTTAAAATCATAGAATCATAGAGTTGGAAAAGACCCCAAGGGCCTTCCAATCCAACCCCCTTCTGCCATAGAGTAAGACACAATCAAAGCACCACTGACAGATGCCCATCCAGACTCTGTTTAAAAACCTCTGACAAAGGAGACTCTGCCACTCTCTGAGGGAGCGTCTTCCTCTATTGAACAGGTGGAATCTCTTTTCGTATAGTTTGCATCCATTGCTCCATGTCTTAGTCTCTGGAGCAGCAAAAAACAATCTTGATGGTCTTCCTAGCCTGTCTCTGATGTAAAGTTGCTTGGCTGTGGCCTTCTTTAATGGTTCCAGGACTTGACCATGAGCCCAGATGGAGGGGAGGAAAAGGGGAAAGATTGGCTCAGTCTATCCAAGAGAGGTCACAGAGGACTTTCCCAGTGGTAACAATTTCATAGAATCATAAAATCCTCTGACTTGGAAGAGATCCTGGGTGTCATCTAATCCAACCCTTTTAGCTTGCAGGAATTCACAACTAAAGCACTCCTGATAGATGCCTATCCAACCTTTGCTGAAAAACCTAAAACGAAGGAGAAATAGAAACAGGCAGAAACAGTATAGATCTCAAGGGAAGTTACTTTTTCTATTGTCAATAGAGTTGAAATTTAATTGCCTGGATTTTATGACTCATTGCCTCCCAAAGCCCAAATGGCCAAAGAGAAGAGCGGTTTCTCATTGCCTTCAGTGATAGCCTTCCAAAACACCTTACTGGCAACAACAAAAATAACATCTTGGCAAAATGTAGGCCCATGACTCAAATAACGTCATTTTTGTCTTCTACTCCTGTATGATTTTTAACACCTTGGCCTGATGAAGGAGCCAATTGAGCTTCAAAAGCTTGCATGTTATATTTTGTGCATTTGGGGTTGGGCCAGTAAAGTTATAATCGTGTTTGGATGTTATTGTACAGTACAAAGAAGAAGAATCCAACAGCTTTTGAGCAGGGACGTAGCTAGGATTTTAGGAAAGGGGGGGGGGTCCAGACTAAGTGCCACCATTATAATGGGGCTTGGGTGCGGTGGCGCAGCAGCACACACCATTCATTTTTCTAATGGAAGGGGGGGTCTGGACCCCAAGGACCCCCCCCCCCTTGGCTACGTCCCTGTTTTGAGGCAGTCTGTTCCACTGAAGAACAGCTCTTACTATCAAGAAGTTATTTTTGGGGGGGAGGAGTGTCTCTTTCCTTGCAATTTGGACCCTTCTAGTTTCTGGAAACAGCGTGATGAAGTGCTTTGAGTTTTGGACTAGGATTCCAGAAGACCAGGATTTGAATCCCTGCTCAGCCATGGAAACCCTCTGAGTGACCTTGGGCAAAACACTCTCTAAGCCTCAAAAGAAGGCAATAACAAACCTCCTCTGAACAAACCTTGCCCAGAAAACCCTATGATAGGGTCATTTTAGGGTCACCATAAATAAGAAACAACTTGAAGGCACACAACAAGAACAGTGTCACTGGAGTGGCAGAGGAAAACAGTCCCATCCCCTTGGAGTCTGCTGGTATGCCACCTCATGCCCCTTCCTGCCATGGTTCTCTGGCTGACATCTGCCAGGCTTCATACAATTCGCTTCTGTTCCTGAACTTTGCCATCTTTTCCCTAAATGCCAAAGGACTTTCAAGGCTACCCCCCCCCCCCCCCCCCAGTTTGGAATGAGGAAGGGAGCCAAGTCCTATAGAAGTCTTAAGCAGCCTTTCATTGTATTGTCCTTGAATATCATATATCCCCAGATGTTGCTGTATTTTTGTCAGGGTTGGGTTGGCTGTGGGCAGCCTCCAAATGGCCCCCCTTGAGCTAAGGAAGCTGCTGCTGCTGCACCAAATAGTCTTCTCCTGAGCAAGTTGAGTTCCCAGAGGTGACTCCTGGCCCAAACCTCTGCTATAGCCTGGCTCACCAAGGGAGCACTTTGGTTGCACTATGGAAGCAGATGGAAATTGTTGTCCACTAGGGAATATCCCCATGCAGTTCAGTTGTGCAGAATCAGTGTATGTATGTGACACTATTATACATGCATACCACATTTTGTATTGTGTATGCATGCCCATTGTGCATTTGGTGGTGCATTTGGTTGCACATCCCATGTCTCCATTCAATTGCACAACATCTTCTTCAACGCAAGGGCAGTGTAGTGTCAGAGAAGGAGGAGAGTGAGGAGAAAGAGTTCATAGGTGTTTTCCTTGTGCTGTAGCCAGAAAGGATGGCTTTGCAGTGTCTTTGCCACTTTTCTCAGAATTTCCAGTGCAATATCAAAATCAAAATCAAGATTAGCCACTTGAGGGAATGAACAAACACCTTATTATATTTACCAGTGACATTATGACAGAAGTTAATAACAAATAGCAAATAACTAGTGAGCTATCTTTCGGGACTGTTTTAATAGTAACAAGTTATGACCTACTGTGTAGTCAGAGTAATGAGTAAAATAACTTGTTCCTTTTTTAAAAGCAACATCCCAATCCCTGGGCGTATCTCACAAAACTCTCCTTCTTACCCACACAGGTAGAACTGTCCGATGGAACATCCCACATCATCACAGATGCCTATGCAGGCAAGGAATACATCATCCAGGTTGCAGCCAAGGACAATGAAATTGGCACATGGAGTGACTGGAGCGTAGCTGTGCATGCCACGCCGTGGACAGAGGAGCCCAAACATCTCACCACAGAAGCCCAGGGAGCAGGTGAAGAAATGGGAAACGGGGCCAGTGGAGTTGGTTGAAGCAGAGACAGGGATGGGGGAAATGCCCCATGGCGAGGTATACATCCATCTATCAATTTATTCCCTACCTGTCTTCCAATATGGGAACCAAGATAGCTTACAGCATCGATGTAAACAAAATAACACTACAGGTTGATCTCCTTTACCCAAAATGTTTGGGACCAGAAGTGTAATGGATTTTGGAGTTTTTCAGATTTTGGAAAATGAGATCCCTTGGAGATGGGACCCAAGTCTAAACATGAAATGCAATTATGTTTCGTATACACTTTATCCACGTTGCCTGAAAGAAATTTTACACACAATATTTAGTACTTTTGTGCATGAAGGCCTTGCATCCCGTATCCTCACCAAAGATGGCTCTGAGAGTGATAGGTCTGAGAGAAGGTACTCTCCAGTAGATTTTAAAACTTAGGGAGGGTCATATTGGGAGTTATGGTCCTTTAGATAGTCTGCACCCAAGACTTGAGGCCTTTAAATCCTCTTGGCACATTTTATCCACCCTACACTTCACTCTGTAGCAATGCTTGCCTTCACTCTTTGCAGAGAAAAATCCATGTAGGGTGGAAGTGATGTCAGAAACAAAGATGTGGGAGGACAACTGTTGGCTGAGATTTGTGGCATTCCCCATAAATCAAATCATCCCAAACCTGACAAATGAGGATCTATTTCAACATGAAGGGGTGAAGCTAAGCTTGTGTTCAATTCTATCTTTGGATCACTCTTTTTTCTGGAGCTAGCAAAAGCTCTGCCTGGGACTTGCACAAGTCTCAACCAAATGGTCCATCATGTAAAGTTGAAGGCTTTCATGGCCAGCATCCATAGTTTTTCGTGGGTTTTTCAGACTATGTGGCCATGTTCTAGCAGAGTTTCTTTCTGACGTTTTGCCATCATCTGTGGCTGGCATCTCCAGAGAATGCTTTGCCTGGAAAATTTGGGTGTATATATCCTGTGTGAGCCTGGGAAGGCAGGAGTGATTTGCATGTGTCTTGTTCTGTGCTGATGGCAGGCCTCAGGATGGGAGGCTAATGCAAATGAGGATTATTGTCTGCTAATTGGTGATCATTATCTGCCACACAGAACATGGCCACATAGCCTGAAAAACCCACAAAAAACAGTCCAGCATGCAAGAGGTCCTGCAACCAGCTCTCAGTGTTGAAAAATGGCAACATGGCTAGCACTGGCAAGTATCTGGCACATGAAACCCAAGAGATTTCGTGCATCCTCTGAGATAGATCCTAAAATTATCTGTTCCTGGCATCAGAAGTAAGCCATGGCACAGCATCTCTTTGAACCCAAGATAGGAATGGTGACTTGGATGTGACTTGGCATGTTCCACACATATCTATCCAAGGGGCCAACAGCTTTCTGAGGGGCCTTTTCTACTATCAGGTGGAATCTCGCTGTATTGTGTGGTGGCCAGTGCTAAACTTGAACCAGGGAGATGTGAGAGTAAAATGTTTCCCTTTGTCTGCACCATGGCTTTGCCTTCCAAATGCAATGCCTCAGGTGGGTATGGAGAAAGGATTCTGTCTTTTCTGGTCTCCTACATCTGGTTTTGGGGCCCTTTTATATTAAACAATTAGTAGTACTATGATTCCACTTTAACTGCCTTGGCTCCATTCTACAGAATCCTGAGATTTTCAGTTTAGGGAGGGATATTTAAAATTCTGAGCCAGAGAGATCTAGTGCTTCACCAACCTACAGATCCCATGAATCCATGGGTTATAACTATGCTATAACTATGCAGTATGAAAGGGCTCCTAATCTAGATGGCTCTTCCTTGCTCTGAACCTTCTTCTCTTCTTACATCCTCCAGGCATGGCAAGTTGTGGGAATTTATTTAATTTATTAAAACCTTTGGGGTCAAATTTATTTGTTTAAGCAAACAGAAACATGCCATTAAAGAAACAACAATTTTCATACCTCTGTAATAGTGCTATGGTGCCACTTTGGTGATCCACATTCCCACAATCGCTCTTATGCATTGCCTTGCTCACCCCACCTGGCTACCTGTGTCCGTCCTACATAGCACACCTGCATTGTTTGTTTGTTTTTGCTGCAGTTGCATAATTGCACAGTTTAGATCCTTCTCACATGACTACTTATGCGCATCATTTCCTTTTCTGCTGCTATTGTGGAGTCATATGCTCCTGTGCTGCTGCCATTTCGCTCTTGCAGCCATCTGATAATAGCAGTCTTTTGATCTGCTGCTCTGGTGCTGGCAATATGTATTCACTGTATTATAGTTGTCCATGGATCCTGTCCAGGTGGCTTCCCTTGTGCTCAGCATTTAGGGAGAGCTGATGGAGGCTTTCTTGAAGGGGGAGATGCAACAAAGGCTTAAGTAGTGATGCCTACACCTGTGTGTTTGTAGAAATTTGCAACAACTGAGACTTTTACTTGCAACTCTTTCCAACAACGAACAATTGGAGCTAGGAACCAAGGATGTTCTACTGATCTGGTTTGACAGCTGCTTGCACCAAGAGGTTGGTGGTGAAATCTTGTGTCAGACAGCAGTGGTGAAGGTATTTGCCTTGTAGAATGATGGCACATGGCTGCACAATTTCAGAATGACCAGGGCCATACTTTTTGAGATTGCTAATAGTAAAATGGTACCTGACGATAACAGATATTCAACAACGGAATATGCTTCCTCAAAGTGTGGTGAAGTCTCCTTCTTTTGAGGTTTTCAAACAGATGGATGACCATCTGTTGGAAATGTGTTGATTGTGTATTCTTGCATGGCAGGAGGTTGGATTGGATGGTCTTGGGGTCTCTTCCAACTCTTGTGGTTCTATGATTCTGTGACCTCATTTCCAGCCCAAAAGAACAATAACAAGGGAGGCCATTATCATTGAAGACAGAGTTGTCACCGCAGTTTAGTGGCCCTCTAGGCTCTTATACCACACGGTACCAGCTCACTTTGGATTCAGCACATCAATAGTTCCAGAGATTGCCATAGAGGTCTGCCTCTCCACAGAGCATATGCTATTGAGAAAAACTGTTCAATTGGGTGACTATTGCAAGGTATGCTGTCCTTCCTCCCTTTTTCTCATTTTCTCTTTATTGTCTCTTTGTGTCCTTCACTGTTGTAGGTGCTTTGGATCTGGGAATATTTTGCCATACACTCCAAGGTGTTTGGCAGTAGCCTGCGCCATGTGTCTCCCTTCCATCATTGGGCTCCTGCCATGCTTCTGTTCTGTGTTTATACCATGGAGCATGCCATAGTGCTTAGTTTGGGAGCAGTCTGTTAGAGAATATCCAATGTCTACATCATGCCTGTAGGACCTGTGGTGAGAGATGTGGGAGGGAGGATCTCAGTCCATTGCAACACTGCAATTGGACACCTGGACAGGTGGCTCATAGGGCAATGTGATAGTGCAGCTGCTCCTGACACTGCACCTTCATTAGTTTTCAAATAACAATCGTTTTGCTTCCTTTTTCCTCCCCAGATCATGGATGGTTTCCAGGTAATGGGACTCCCTCAGTGTGTGGGGGTCATGGATGGAATCATAGAATCACAGAGTTGGAAGAGACTGCAAGGGCCACCCAGTCCAACCCCATTCTGCCATGCAGGAAATCCAAATCCCCAACAGATGGCCATCCAGCCTCTGCTTGAATACCTCCAACAAAGGAGACTCCACTACACGCCGAGGAACGAGTGCATTCCACTGTCAAACAGCCCTTACTGTCAGGAAGTTCCTCCTAATGTTGAGGTGGAATCTCTTTTCCTGTAGCTTGCATCCATTGTTCCGGGTCCTGTTCTCTGGAGCAACAGAAAACAAGCTTGCTCCCTCCTCAATATGACATCCCTTCAAGTATTTAAACAGGGCTATCATATCACCCCTTAACCTTCTCATCTCCAGGCAAGAACAAATATCCCCAGCTCCCTAAGGCGTTCCTCATAGGACATGGTTTCCAGACCCTTCACCACTTTGGTCTCCCTCACACATATCCCTGTTTATCCCCCCTCCCCTAGTAGAGATGAGGAGATCGTGAATCACAAATCCTCCAGAATGGAGTCCTGCAGTAGCCCAGGAACTACTGATTGCACTGGCAGATTTATTGACAGTGAGCTTGGATCAACTGAGAGGAACAATGATACCCATGTTTTCAGGCACTCTGTTTTATGCCAGACCATGGATGCAGGTGTGTTTGTGCCTGGAAACCCAACCATAACCATCCATGGGATTCAGATTCCTCCACTCATCCTTTCAGATGGCACATACCCTATGCATCAGTAGCTGATGAAGGTTTCTAGAGGTTTCCTGGACAACAGAAAGCAGGTCTTTAACAGTGTCTTCAATCATGCATGAAATGTTTTTGAGTAGGCTTTGGAATGTCTGACGTCTAGGTGATAGTACCTTGGAGCATAACTTAATGTGTTTGTCCCTGTGCTATACAACATCTGTGAGTCAGGGGGCTAGGTGTGTGATGAGGACATTAGGGCTCCAGCTGAGCTGGAGTTTCCTGAATATCAGGAACACTATCAGTCCTACAATGACAGGTGAGCAAAGGAGGGGAAGATGGTCAGGATCACCATAGCTGTTATGCTGGCTGGACCATGGAGGCCAGTTCCTGTTCTTGCTTGTCAGGTTTGGGAGTATCTTACAAAGAACTTTACTGCACTCTGTTTTTCCTACTACAGCATCACTGAGTAAACTCACTGTACCCTTGTTCCAAATAAACTGCTGTGTGGATTCTGCTTGCTGTTTGCATGTAAACAAAGTTTATTTAACAACTTGCCAAAATCCACTGCTGCAGGAATTACCATGCCATTGTAAACAACCAGGGGAGATCTGAAATATCATTCCCTCCACAAGAAACCTCATTTCCCACTTCCCTTAATTCAATATTGGTAGATTCCCTGAGGCTTAGGAGCAGGATAGAACAGGAGAAACTCTTTGTGCTTTATTATCACTCCCTTTTCGTTGTTGCTGGCAGTTCGAGCCAATCCACATAAAGCTTATACTTTGAACTCTCATTAGACAAATGTGGTTGAACTTGCAAGCTTTACCATCCCCAAACACAACAGTTACTGACCTGGAGGCTTCCTTCAGATGTCAAGTCCCATTTGCAGATGGCTTCAGGCTTCATGATTAAATATCCTGATAAAGATGCCATTGTGTTATTAAACCAATCTCCCCTTTCTGATATTGCTTGCAGAAGGTGAGGAATGCTTAAAGTTGTAATCTGGATATATCCTGCTCCCATTTTGCAATGGATTCCTGAGAAGGCCATTGTGCAAGACATGAACAACAATATGCCATTATGTTTTTCATGGCTTTACAGTACTGAGTTTCAGCCAACACATGAAAGGAAGGATTGCATAAGATGTGGTTTCCCTGTTCTTTCCTATTTAAAAACAATGGTCGGGGGACAGCTGAGCTGGAAATGATGTGAGATCCTCTCCATGCTGCTTTCAATCATGTTTGGGTGCCATTTTTGTCAATGCTCAAAGGTTTTACACATAGGTCCTTTCACGCTAAACAGTTACAGTGCTGTAATTCTGCTGCAACTGACATGTTAACTTCCTTTGGAATCCTGGGGTTTAAAGTTTATGAAGGAACCTGGACTCTATGACTACTGATTCTTAAAGCCCCTCCAAATCGCAGCATTACTCAAGACGGGTCCATGGCAGTGCTAGTAGAACTATAGTACAGCAATCATTTAGTGTGATTATGCTCGAATTATGCTGGGCATTGCAGAAAGGATGATATGGAGTGGTGTATTTCCTGGTGCAACATATCTGTAGACTTTTCTGTCTTGAGCCGAATTCCCTGATCATGCCTTGCTTTGCACTGGTTTTCTACTTCAACTGCCATGGCTTCGCCAGTTTGGGATTTCCTATCTATAAACTAGATAGCAAGAGACTTGGCAGAATGCAACTATTATGCATAGATTGTGGACTTCACTGTTGGGCCAAGGAGATAATGAACCTGACTGAACTCTGATCCATAGCACATGTCTCCCAACAATGATCCAGTTGAAACCTCCCACATCCTCAATGCAGTTCATAATCTACTCGCTTCATTCACATCTTTGTGTAGTGTGCCTGTCCATTATTTGATTCACATTGGTGTTCTATTCCTTTTCACATTACAGAATTATTGCACTATCATTCCATTTTAACTTCCGTAGTTCCAACTTATGGAATCATGGGATTTGTAGTTCAGGAGTATTTTGAATTCTCAGCCAGACAGGTCTAGGGCCTCACTAAACTATAAACCCCATGGCTTTCAAGTGGAATCATATATAACTGTGCAAAGGCAGTGCATCACAATAGGCACATGTACTTTGGTAGCATAATAAGAAATGTTCTGAGCCCTGTACACCTCATCCTCTGGATAATGGAGCCAAAATGCACTTCCAGGGCCATCTTCATAATGTTTGCTCCATAGGTGCACTTCCTGTGGCTGAGAAGGAAGGCACTCTGCAGTGGGAGCCTTCCCTAGAAGCTGCTACATCACTCCTGCCACAGTGGGGAGAGGAGCATCCCTCTGCAGAGACACCAGGCCTGCCCCAAGTGAAGGTGGGCCAAGTGAACTCCCACAGAGCACAGGTAGGCACACCATGATCACCTCACTTGCTATTGGAGAGAGCACAGCTGTCTGCTTTCTTCTCAGGGAATGTTCCCCCTTTCCCTCTAAAGCAGCAGTTCTCAACCTGTGGGTCGTGACCTCTTTGGGGGTCAAACAACCCTTTCACAGAGGTCGCCTAAGACCATCGGAAAACACATATTTCCAATGGTCTTAGGAACTGAGACAAAAATAATTTTATGGTTGGGGGTCACCAAAACATGATGAACTGTATTAAAGGGTTGTGGCATTAGGAAGGTTGAGAACCACTGGTTTAGAAGATACTGAGTGTGTAACATGGGTCCAGATGTTGCACCCCTTGTCCCTAAATTAATGGACTTAGGCCAAAGCAAGGTAAATTGATGTTAGTGGTCTGTGTCTGTGGGACCTAACTACATTCTTTACACACACAGGAAACCCAAACCTCCAAAGAGGCAGCAGCAAGGGACAGAGGAGCCAGGACAAACTTCCAGTCCACATCCCCATATATGCTCTCCTACAAAGAGTCTCTCAAAACTGACTGTACGTATCCTTGCCCAGAACACCTTTGGCAACTGAAAAAGAGCAGTATGCTCACAATGGAGTAACACTGCAAAGTCTGACACTACATAGCTTAGATGCAAGGCATGTCTAACTAACAAGTGAGTGCCAGCAATAAGCAGATCTTGCTGCTCTCATACCACGCCCCTAACATCTTGTTTTCCTTTTTTCCATGCAGAGCAAGCATTTGCTGCCCAGACCAAGGCATTTATGAGCAGGGTAGAGCATCGATTTAGTGCCATGGAAGCATCTGTAAATCTCCTGCTGCAATGGATGGATAACTACAAGAGGAGTGGTGATGTGGTGTAGGCACATCTTCATGTGTATATAGTTGTATGTAGTTCTGAAAATTAAAGCCTGGTGGTTCTCAGTGTGCAATTGCTGTATATCTTTCAACCTACGAAAAAGATTGGAAAATAGTGAAGGAAAGTTTTAGCAAATCTAAACAAGGGCACAATATCTGCCAAAAGAGATGATCATACACTAAGTATGGTCTCTTCCAACTCTACGATTCTATGATTCTAAGTAGCTTATCACAGAAGGAAAGAAAGCAGATGTTAAGCTGAATAGTAGTGCCTTTCTGTATGCCTTACCACATGATGCTGTAGTTCTTCCATTCTCTTCCCATAGGAGACAGTCTTAAAAGTGAATCTTTCTAGCTGGAAAAATCCATTTGACAAAAGATTCATTTTTAAGACTATTTCCCACTGGAAGAGAACTGAAGAACTACGACATCTTGCTGTAAGGCACATAGAAAGGCACTACTATCTGACTAAACTTTTGCTTTCTTTCCTCATGTGATAAGCCAGCAAATGAAACCCAATTTACCAGACCAATGAAAGGACAAAACATCATCATTACGCTCCCAAACAAGTGAGTTAGCTGCATGAGACTGAGAGGCAAACAGGGACTTCAGTGTAAAATGAATGCTACAGTGGGCCCTCGATATCTGCTGAGGTTTGATTCCAGGACCTTCTGTGGATACCAAAATCCGTGGATGCTCAAGTACCATTATATACAATGGTGTAGTAAAATGGCATCCCTGATCTAAAATGGCAAAATCAGTCTTTGCTTTTGGGAATTCTTTTTGTGAATATTTTTGAACCCTGGTTGGTTGAATCCATGGATGCAGAATCCTTGGATACAGAGGGCTTGCTGCATTTTGGACCAGCTACCACAAACAAGGCCTGTTAAAGCAAGGAAGTTGTATGAAGGCACCATAGTTGTTTATGAAATGGGGCATTAATAACACTGAGAGTAACATCCCACCAGCTTCTTAGTCCATACCCCAGTAGGTTGTTTGAGACACACACACACAGCAGTCAGAACTACAAGCAGAAACACTAACACCCCACACAGAGATGTCTAGCATCCATCCACAGAACCCATGCACCCAGGCATTAACTTTTCCTTGCAAAAGGGAAAGCTCTTATTTTTGGAGGAAGAAAAGGGAGTGGAAGTCCTTAGTAGCTTGTCAAGGAGTGATGCTGAAGGCAATTATCCAGTGATGCTGCCATGAATGAAAGTCCACCAGTTAAAACAGTTGATGAGCAATGCTGACACCAAGGGCAGCTGCACCAGAGACTTGACATCGCTTGGGTCAGAGCATTGAGAGAATGTGCCATGCTGTTCAAGGTGCAGTTACTTTCAGAAACAACTTCCAAAACATGCTGCCAATCCCACAAGCACACACATTGTAGTGCTACCAGAGTCATGCTACCAGGGCTGTAGTGTCTTCCTAACTCATATTCCAATCCACTATTTGCCTCATACTGGACCACAGATCACTTCTGGGATGTTTAGGGTATTACTCTGGCTTGCAACTTAGAGAGGGAGACAAACAGTTCAAGAGGCGGCACAGGCATAATATTATACTGACAAAATACAACAGATACCTTCACTGCAATGCCCTGTATGTCCACAGAAGGATTATTGGGTGGGTAGGGGGTCTAGGTGGAATCAGTAGCAAATGATATGCATTAGTACCCCAGTTATCAAATGATGACAGAGCAGGTGCAGCACCCTGATACTGCAGCTGATAATGTCAAAGCAGCACACAATGTAGCCAGTACCTGATTAGACTTCTGTATCATTTTGCTCAACTCACCGGCATTCATCCAGACTTGCTGTTGAACTCTCTCCAATTTATTCTGGGTGGGATTGTTCTGTGTGTGGTTTCCAGTCACCACTCACTTTCCACAGCTGCAAGGGTCTCTGACCCACAGCCTGGCAATCGTGGACAGTGTGGTTGGGTGTGCACTTGCAACAGATCCCAAGGAAGTGGCGCCTGAAGGATCAGGGCCATATGAACCCAAAGTCACCCAAAAAGCAAGGGAGGAATCGGATAGCGATCACAGAAGGTTCAACAAGGGAGGTGAAGCATGGGAAGGAGTCCCACCATTCCAAGCTTTAGAGGTGGGAGTTTTTATTCCTCTGTTTCCTAGGCTCTGCCCAAAGCAGAGTACTGGAACAGTGAATGCCTTCTGAGAATTTGCTCAGGAACAATCTAAATCCAATGAGAAGAGAACCATTACTTGTCATCCATTGCATGAAATAGCATCGTATTGAGGATCCTGTACATATACGTGCACAGGTATACACCAAGATGCATTAATGTAGGTGTACATGTACATTTCACAAAACCACATTACATAGCAAAATATATTATTATATTAGGAGAGGAGCAGCTTTGCTCCTAAAAGCCCTTAAATCCTCTTTGTCACTGAAGAGTTATTAGCAGCATGGCATGGGTAATAGGCGCAATACCCAAGGGAGGTAGGAGGAAATACAAGCTTCTTATATCCTCTCTTTGCTTCTCTTTCTTTCTGTCTCTCTCTGGCAATATGTAATAGTTCAACCATTGCATATTTCCATACCCCATAACCATTTCCACTGTGCATCAGAACCACACTATATACACTTCCACACATAAAACAAATTATCCACTCTGTAACCTGATTTATGTAATCCAATCTGTGCACCAACCTTCCCCACAGCGTGGACACATAAGAGAGTGGATACATGAGAGTCCAGCCCTGACTCATTTGGGGTCTGGTCTTCACTGGCTAAAACACTCTTGGCTGCCCTGTTCATCAGACTGGCACCACCACTGTGGTCACAACAAAGTGATCAATGCTGGGCACCTTGTTCTGACCTCAAAGCCGCTTGTGCCATCAGCAATGGTGCCAGGTGGAAGGCAGCACTTGTCATCACTGCAGAAAGAACCAGATGCATGATGGGGTGAGCTCCTATCACTAGTTCCAGCTCCTGCCAGCCTAGCAGTTCGAAAGCATGCAAATGTAAAGTGATAAATAGGTACCACTCGGGTGGGAAGGTAAACAGCGTTCTGTGCACTCATGCTGGCCACATGATCACAAAGTAGTCTGACAATGCTGGCTCTTCAGCATGGGGAATACCTTTACCGTAAAGACAGTCTGTATCCAATTCAGGGTTTCATCCCTAAATCATGTAAATAGGGGTCAGTAAGCTTGGAGAGGATTCAGTGTAAATAACCTACATAGACAAGGCCTGGATTTATCCTGGAAGAAAAAGTGGTTAGAAGATGTGAGTTAAAGAATGGTACATGGGTTTAGAGTGAGCCATCAGGGGAAAACAAAGGGGTGATTACATACAAACAACCACTGATGGCACATAATTTCAAATTCCCATGGAACCCTGCAAGATCCTCACCATTAATCCAAAATAGTGGAAACCACAACAAATGGTGGGCACTGTCATAACTGTGTAATTGTGGCATGCTGGTGAACTACCACAGCAGCGGAATTGCATGATTACTGTAAAACTTTTTTAAAAAATTAAAAACAGGGAACAGAACAGTGGTGTAAAAGTATCTTTATTCTTGCATACCATTCTGTCCCATTCTTCCAAACACCAGAAGTGGTGTGACTTTGCCCTACTTGTGGACAGGGAGGGAGAGAAAAGGAGAGCAGGGATATTAGAACCGCATTGGAATGAGACTATCACACGAGAAGCAATAGCTGAACAGCAGCAGTATTGGAGCCATTGACAGGTTTTCCCCAGCCATGAAAAGAGCTGGTCCAACAATGATGTGAATACCAAATAACAACAGGAGAATAAACAACATTGTGTAATAAGGAAAGCTCAAACACAGAACAGTGCCAGTGCAATCGTGCAAAAAACCTACCATGTGATAAAGCCCTTAGTCTGCTTAATTGTTTTCAAACCATTTTAATGACATTTCAATTGGTTAAATTGATTTTATTTTATGACAGCCTGAGGTCTTATGATATAGAACAAGATATCGCTTATTAAACACTAAATACAGCCTTTTCCACTGCGCCAAAAATGGTTTCGATATTTGAGTGCTTCAAACCCCACTCAATCAAGGGAGCAAACACTTGCAATGTGAAGTCAAAGGTTTTCATGGCCGGCATCCATAGTTTTTTGTGGGTTTTTTGGGCTATGTGGCCATGTTCTGGAATGGTTATTCCTGATGTTTCGCCAGCATCTGCGGCTGGCATCTTCAGAGAATGCTGACCTGGAAGAGAGTGGGTATACACACACACACACACACACACACACACACACACACACACTGTGTGACCCTGGGTAGGGAGGAGTAATCTGCATGTTAATCTGTGTATTGTTCTGTTGTTAATGGCCAGGCCTCAGAGTGGGAGGATATGCAATAGAGGATTAGTGTCGCTTAATTACTGATCATTGTCTGCTGGGAAAGCCCCTGACCCTGGATGGTTTCTCATTTGCATTTGCTGAGTCCTGGTTTTGGTGTTCTTCAGGACTGGTAGCCAAACTTTATTTACTTTAAGGGTTTCTTCTTTCCTGTTGAAGATGTCCAAGTGTTTGTGGATTTCAGTGGCTTCTCTATGTACTCTGACCTGATAGCTGTTCACATGGTCCAGAACTTCAGTGTTTTCAAACAGCATTTTGCGCCCAGATGGTTTATAATGTGTTCTGCTGCTGCTGATTTTTCTGGCTGACCCAATCTGCAGCGTCGGTCGTGTTCCTTGATTTGTGTTGCAATCTCTCAGAAGCGCTGGCTTCAGAAGGTTGTTCTGAGGATAAACAGTGGAAAAAACTAGGCATGCTGTTATCAGCGGCAGTGAAGGGGGGGCTTGTAGTCTCAGACTCCCCCCTTCCAGTGCTGCTAATCTATAAATCCCCAGAGGAGGGTGACCAAGATGTTATTTCTAGAGACCAAAATCTGTGAAGAGCAGTTGAGGAAACTGGGTACGTTCAGCTTGGAGAAGAAGTGACATGACAGAGCCATTGTTACGTATTTGAAGGGATTTCATGGAGAAGCTGGAGCAAGCTTGTTTTCTGATGCTCTAGAGACCAGAACACAAACCAGTGGATTCAAATTACCAGAAAAGTGGTCTCATCTAAACATTTTGGGGGGGAGGGAGATCAAGTGGAAGAGAATTTCAACAGTGGAATAGACTGCCTTGGAAGGTTGTGGACTCTCCCACCTTTGAGATCTTTAAACAAAGGTTGGCATCCTCTTTGGGTTTGGTGGACATGTAAGTCCCTTACCTGTCCAGTTGTGCCTTTTTGGCCATGGCATAACATCTATATTCATTCCACGTAGTGTGTGTACATTTGTGCATTCGGTTATAAATAACTGCTCATTGGTACGTTCAATATACTGTATATACTCATGTGTAAGTCTAGAAATTTTAGCCAAAAAAAATTGACCTAAAAAAACCTGGGTTGACTTATCCACAGATTAATGTATATAAGTACATAAGTATATGTATATAAGTGTATGTAAGTACTTATGGAACCATCCCTTTCTCTGAGTAGAGTGGTGAAAGGCAAGAACTTAGTCTGTCCTGGAGCTCTTAAAAGAAGCACTGATCCCTTCTACTGTCTCATCCATCCAGCCTTTACGTGAGCACAAATAGTTACACCTGCCAGAATTTTCTTTGGCATTGTTTTCCTTTACATAGGGCCCAAACAGACGGTCAAATGAAGTGGCTTCTGGCAGCTTTGGGGGCATGCCATTCAAATGAAGCATGCCTCAAAAGTGGCCAGAAGTTGTGCCGAAGTCTTTGAGACCAGAGCAAAAAGGATCTGGGGAAAACCAACTCCTGACAACGCTGATCAGCCTCTGCATCTGAAGCCTGCTTTGGAAGCAGACTGTGTGGACAGCAGGGGTCTGACCCACTTCTGGATGGAGAGGACTCTGGCCACTTTCTGGTGCTTGTCTGCTCCAGCCCCTCATCCTTTTTATCCTTTGTTATATGCTCCTACATTTTACCCTCGACTTATCCATAGATCATATCAAAATCTACAATTTTGGCCCCAAAACCTGCCCTCAACTTATACATGAAGTCAACTTATAGTCGAGTATATACAGTACCACCTTCTTCGCTGCACATCCCTTGTGGCGCAATGGTGAATGGGCAAAGATTATTGCAGATATGCAGTTGGTTGCACAGTATTGGATTTCAACAGAAGGACAGTGTAACACTGCATGAGTGTAGACTGACACAGTGCAAGCATGATGTAGCATTTTGGCCAATGATCAGATGGCTGGCTGTGAAGGATGCTTTGGTTGTGGATTCCTGCAAGGGGTTGGATTAAATGGCCCTTGGTGTGCCCTCCAATTCTATAATTCTGTGGTTCTGTTAATCTGAAATCTGCCTTGCCTGGTCCCCAATGCAGCAGCTGCTACAAGCCGACCTCTGTTGCGCTCTTGAAATGTCTCACAAGCCACAGCAATACATCTGCACACTCCCTCCTATGTGTGTTTGTTTGTGTGTGTGTGTGGCCAGAGCTCCCCAAGGGACTTTGGCACGTCTCCCAGTCCCTTCCTAGTAGCGGGCAGGCTCTCTGCCTGATTTCCCAACCCCAGAGGGCCAGCGGTGCCAGCGAGGGGGACAGGCCTGGACTCCTTCTGGGAAGCCGGAGGCCGGCGATATCACATAATGCACTTGGAAGGGAGCCCAGCTCTTTCCTAGAAACAGAGAGCTGTTAACGTTGTGGCTTTCCTCGCTAACAGGCTCCCCGTTGTGCTGTTGGAAATACCAACACGGCACAGTCCCGGATCAGAGAGCTGCAAAGGACCAGCTGTGCTGGCCAGGACATTTCACTCTCACAGTTTCCTCTTCTCTGCCCTCAGGTTTGCTGGTAAACTGCCCCTGAAGGTGGAGGTTCCATTTATCCAGGGGAGGTCTCCCTCTTCTCCCATCTATAGCATTACAGGAGCACATTCACTCATTTTGGAGGGTTCATTTATCTCCTTTCGGGATGTCTTTCCTCTCCTCTGTTCCCAGCACAGTAGATAGATTCTCTTTGAAGATGGAGGTTCCATTTATCTATCCTCAAAATGGCCTCCCTCCTCTCTGTCTTCAGCACTATCCCTGAAGATGGAGGCTGCTAGAGTTGGCCTCTTCCTTCTTCTCTGTCCCTTGAATTACAGGTACAGTGTCTCTGAAGATGGAGGGTCTCCTTTTGGGATGTCTTTCCTCTCCTCCGTCCCCAGCATGACAGGTAGATTGTCTCTGGAGATGGAGGTTCCATTTATCTTTCTTCAAAATAGCTTTTCTGTGTCCAGGAGGAAAGCTTCACTCTCCCTGGAGATGGAGTCTCTTAGGCTTGACCTCTTACTTCTTCTCTGTCCCCTGAATTATAGGTACACTGTCTCTGAAGATAGAGTGCCCATGTACCTGTCATAGGGATGGCCTCCCTCTTCTCTGTCCCCTGAATTGAAGTATACTGTCTCTGAAGATGGAGTTACTATTTAGAATAATTATCTGTTACTTTTTATCTCTCCTGACCTCCTTCTCTCTGTCACCAACATGCATTTTATCTGAAAATGGAGGTTCTTTTTACCTGTCCTAGGTATGATTTCCCTCCCAGTCATGACAGGTAGATCCATTTATCTATCTTAGGGATGGTCTCCATTTTTTCCGTTATCTTCAGTGTTGCAGGTACACTGTGTCTGAAGATGGAGGGTCTATCTAGCTGTCATGATCCATGGCTGTTAATAGCCCTCCTCCTCTGTGAAGGGAGAGGAAAGGTGTCAAAACATTTCTTTTGCATGCATCTGAAGTCTCTGGATCAATCCCAGGCAGAAAGACTTGGGTATAAATCAACCCAAGCTTTGTTTCTGATGATGGAGAACAGCAGGTCCAGAAAGCAATTGTCCATGTCTTGGATCAGCCAGGGAAAATGCTTCTTAAAATATAAGTGGCCAGAAAGAAGTCCAGATTTCTAGGTTTGGAAAGGAGTACGGTGCTGAAAATGCTAAACAGTGCAGAGGGAATTTAGAACCCATTTCAGAGGCGAACAACTGCTCTTTCCAGAAAAAGGCTGTCCAAAATATAGCCTTGGGAGCCATATGTGGCCCTGGGTCCAAATTTTCCCCAGTCCATCTTGGATGGTCATGTTGGCCCATGTCTTAGCAGGCTGTTGGAGATTAGATCAGCCAATAGCCTGACCCAGTAGGAGTGTGCATAACTCCCAATGTGTCTTAACTTCTTCTCAAAGCCATCACCATCTCCTGACCCAACCATTTCTCAGATTGTGTGTTGTGTGAAGAAGCAAATCACATTGCAAGGCCACAATCCCTTTCCAGACCTGTGAAACAGACCCCCTTGCAAGTCTTCAGCTCCTTGGCTAACAGGGTTGTTGTCTCTGTTAGCAATCCTTTTGAAGGAGAAGAGCTGTCTTAATGAGAGAGGAAGGTGGCCAGTTAGACACTGAAAATGTGCATCTGCAGGGCTGAGGTTTTCTTATTGCCTATTGCAAGATGACTCAGTCATCCTCTCATCAGATGATGTGGGCTGTATTTTTCAGGATAGCAGGTGCTGGGGGGGGGGGACCCTGGTTTTCCTTCTCCTTACAGCTCAGACCATCCACTTCCTCATGCTCTGAGTCACATTTGCTGCCCTGGAAGTAAACAGATCAAGCAGCTGTCAGAAGACATAGATTGCTAGCTTGATCTAGGACAGTGATGGTGAACCGATGGCACGGGTGCCAGAGGGGGCACTCAGAGCCCTCTCCATGGGCACGCGCACCATCACCCCAGTACAGAGTTTGCCAGAGTTAGTACCTAGAAAGCCAGAGGAATGTGGCACTTTGCAATAAATAAGTTGGTTTTCGGTTGCAGTTTGGGCACTCGGTCTCTAAAAGGTTCACCATCACTGATCAAGAACCTCAGCATGGATCTGGTCGCCTTAAGATGCCACCTCTCCTCTTCTTTCATTCCACCAAGATCTTAAGCAGCAAGGGGCCTCTGAAGAGCATCAGCTGTGGATCTAGGACATGGCGCAGCCCTGAATCTCCCTTCACCTGCAGATTCTCCAAGGTTCAAGCCCATGCATTTTCCAAAGATTAGGTCTGCTTTCCATGTTGAATGTAGCAGGCTTGATCTCAGTAATTAAAAACATTTAAAAAAATTAAAAATCCATGGCTTTAAATGTCAGTAAAGATATGGTCAAGATGTGAGCAAATTCTAGCACCACATTCCTCTCCTATTTGCCTGTTTCTGGTCCACAAATCTTTCTATTCCCCTGATAAATTCAATCAATTCCATGGATGGGAACAACAACAACAACAACAGTGTATACTTTCTCCGAGACTTTTTTCATAATAGCAGACCAAAAACAATTGACAAACTGACTTTAGATCTAGATCCATTAAAAACTAGTTGGTTTCATCTACATCAGATAATTGTTTTTACACACAAATTAAAGGAAAAAGGAGGACCACCTAGATTACTTACCTTTTTTGAGGTGTATTCCCCATTCCCAAAGCACCAAAGAACTATCATCTTTAATCTAAAACTGTTTGATTGACCACTCTTACCAAAACGTCCGTGGCAGAGAACTAACCCGGGAAACGGATTTGAATCTTTCAATTGTCATTTCAAAATGGAGTACAGTTTGGTCTTCCACCCCTTTTAAATCCAAATCAGCACGGATTAGAGAAAACCCCTTGAAAATGATGCCCAGGTGGTATTTGACTCCAGCGAAGCTGCCAGAATGGTTAAAAATGTTTCCTCCAAATGTTGGCACGGCTGTCATTGTAATGGCGCATTTCTACAACTGCAGGTAGACTGCCCCAAAATAAACACATTTTGGCAGTTGGTACTTGAACAAATTTCCTTGATTAGCAACCAAGAAGTTGAGTTATGTCCAGAAATGCTTTTGTTATCAATATATGTGGACCTCATAGATTTCTTCATTGCAGCGGCCAGTGTAGAAATTGCCAGATGCTGGAAAACAGGGGAGGTATCTTTATGTGGTGGGAAAAGGTATGGGACCTATAGGTACTCGAAAAACTGCCTGACAGAATGGCAAGTTACGCAGGACGACCAAAATCAGGACCTTTCATAGACAAATGGTTCGACTTGTTAAACAAAGACAGAAGTAAGAGAAGACAACCTCTATCTCATATGAACCTTTGGTCAGACATTCTGAACTAGATTTGCACAAAGACAGCAATGGACTTTAAAATGACCACTTACGTTAAACAGAACCGAAGAAGCAGACCTGCAACATAATTCAAAGTTGTGAGATGAATTGTTTTCTTTTGCTTTATTGTTTTGTACATAGTTGTTTACTTATAATAATAATTACAAAAAATGACCCCAATAAGTATTTTTTTAAAAAAGCAAACTTGATCTCATTGTTTGAGAGCTGCGCCCAACATTTTCCTGCAAAGCAAAGGGATGCTTTTGGAACAGGGTGTGTTCAAAATATCTCCCTGGTTTTGATTGCATCCTGTTCTTCTTGGCTGTTTGTTTCACCAGCCTGTTTTTGGCAGTGTTGATTTGTTTGTTTGTTTGTTTGTTTGTTTGTTTAAACACAGACTATGGCTGCTTCAGAGCCACAGGATCTCTGCCGCAGAGAGAGCCAACTAGCACAGTCAGCAATGCCAGCTCAGAATCAGGGCAGCGCTTCTCACTCTGAATGGACTGGTCACTGGTTCCCAAACTCTGCCTTCCAAGTGTTTTGGACTTCGACTCCCAGAACCTCAAGCCAAGACGGCTGAGGCTTCTGGGAGCTGAAGTCCAAAATATCCACCCCGCTTTACTCTTCTGCAATTGTAAGGTCCCTTGTGAGTGATGTTACATCTTGGTGGTATATTTTACTTTAAAGCCAACAAATCCAACCATGTGACTTCATGCGTTCTCACTATTCAGTGCTGGAGTGCACTTATAGAAGGCAGGCATTGCCTGGCCATTGGTTTAACTTTGAGATTGGCTGGCATTCCTTACTCAGTTCTCGTTCACAAACTAACCAGATCCAACCCTACTTGGTTCCAAAATCAAATGAGACTGGGATGGTATGGTACTGGTTTTAGGAGGGTTCACTTCCTTTCTGTTTTGTTTGCTGCAATGTGTTTGTGATCTTTGCTGTCACGCCATTCCCTTCTCCCCTTCATTATTAAGGCCTGCTTCCTATTGGTTGTCCTGACTAGAGTAGACCCATTGAATTGATGGGATGTATTTGTATATTAACTCATGACTTCACCACTGATTTGAAAGATTTATTCTAATTGGATTCAGCCCTAAATCTGTTTTCTTTCTTTCTTTTTTAGTTATTTATTTGGATTATATTCCACTTTTCTCCCAAATGGGACTCTAAACAGCTATTAGCAACAAATATGTGGGAGATCCCAGCCAATTGATAACAAATAGGTGGGTGTTCCTGGCCAAGTGGGGATTGTAATGTCCATGCAGTGACATCACAACACCCCATGGCCAGTCAGTTTGGCTACATGATGCCATCTTGGAGGGCAAATTGATCCAGGTGGGACAGGAGAGATACTTGCTAATGGAAGTTTATCCCAGTTCTGAATTGGTGAGCATCCAAACCATGGGTAAGGCTTCCTTAAATAAATATCTGCAAAAGTCTCCCCACTTTGGGTCTAGTTCAGTTTGGCATGTAAAACTAAAAATCTGTACCAGTGATGATCAGTGACAATCAGAAACATGCAGAACAAAACATAAGCTTTCCCGTTGAAACAAAATAGCATCATTCTCAATGACATTTTCCCCTACAGAAAAGAGGGCAAATGTGATGAATAGAGCAGCCTTGAGTTTTCAGTAGGCCTGCACTGCCCTCTGGTGGCCACATACCTGAACACACAGTTCAGGGGGGAAAAGCCACTTGCATCTGCAATCCTAAATCTTTAATGACTTTAATGAAATCTAAGTAGCCCAACTGATTCCAGGATACTGCATTCATTTTGTCATCTCATCATCCTTCGGTCAGTTTTTTTTTAATGCAGTTGATATTCTGTTGGGAGACACATATCTGGCATAGATACATAGATCTGGCTTGACAACAGTACATGTGAAAGGAATCTATTAGTCCTACTAGACCACAAGTTGAACATGAGTCAACAGTGTGATGCAGCAGCTAAAAATTCCAATGCAGTTCTAGGCTGCATCAGTACGAGAACAGTGTCTAAACTGAGGGAATGAATAATACCACTCTATTCTATTTTGGTCAGGCCCCATCTGGAATAATCCTATATCCAGTTCTGGGCACCACAATTCAAGAGCATGCCCAGAGGAGGGCGACCAAAATGGGGAAAGGTCTGGAAACCACCAGGCCCTATGAGGAATGGCTTAGGGAGCTGGGTATGTTTAGCCTGGAGAAATGATGATCATGGGGTGACATGATAGCCATGTTTAAATATTAATATTGAGGGTGGAGCAAGCTTGTTTTCTGCAGCTCCAGAGAACAGTACCTGGAGCAATGGATCCAAACTATCGGGAAAGGGATTCCACCCCAACATTAGGAAGAACTTCCTAACAGTAAAAGCTCTTCAATAGTAAAATACATTGGCTTGGAGGGCAGTGGAGCCTCTTTGAAGGATTTTATACAGAGGCTGGGTGGCCGTCTGTCACAGGGAGGAGTTGAATGGTGCCTTCCTCCATGCCACAATGAGGTTGCATTGGATGGCCCTTGGGATTTCTTCCAACTCTAGGATTCTATGATTCTATGTCTCTCAATGCTATCTCACCCCTCCCACATCAAATCTCTAGTTTTGTAAGAGACACAGCCTCCTATACAGTACTGTGCTGTTGGAGCATGAGGGGCTCAACGGAGATGCACCCACTGTTTTTCTGGAGCTGGATACACTGCCAACAGGCATCTGCAAGAGACCCCTGTGGATATTGCATACCTTGATTTCAGTAAGGCCTTTGACAAGGTTCCTCATGACATTCTTGCAAACAAGATAGTAAAAGGCAATTGTTAAATGGATCTGTAATTGGTTGACCTGCCAAACACAAAGGGTGCTCAACAATAGCTCCTCTTCTTCCTCCTGGAGAGAAGTGACTAGTGGGGTGGCCAATAGGGTTCTGTCCTGGGCCCAGAGCTATTCAACACCTTTATCAATGACTTAGATGAAAGAAGAGAGGGCATGCTTATCAAATTTGCAGATGACACCAAATCAGGATATCTAACTCTTTCAGTTAGATAGTTGGTTGGACAATGTTGCCATTCAGCACTAGAGTTGTGTCACAAGCTGTGGTTATTGGTTTATCCAAGTATGAGTCCACCGGCATGTGTCTTATTTTGGTCTTTGCAGAGGTTGGTGTTCTCCTCCACCTTTTGCAGTCACCAAAGCCCCTCCAGACTCTCAGTTTGGATGTTAAAGTCCCACCACCATCACCTAAGAGCCATTCTTTGGCTAGTGGAGAGCATGGGGGTTGAAGGAGCATCTGGCGGCTAGGTCCTAATAGCCAGGTGCAGACTGGTGACATCATCTGCTGGGTTCTCCAAAGCAAGGTGACCAGACATGTTCTTTTTCCAGGACATCTCCTACATTTCAGCCTTCTGTCCTGGAGGAATTCCTAGATGTCCTCCATTTTAAGCATGACTAAGAAGCCCATCGAGCAACTCCATGTTTGCTCCTCCCCTTTGAGAAATTCACTTACATGGCAGGCTGTCCTTGCTGCAAAAAGGAGGACAGGATGGGTCCTTCTAAATACTTTTTTCCTAGAGCAGCAGCCAGCAAAAGCTTGGGGTACATTTGTTTCTCAGAGGGGGAAAGGACAGCAAACGTCTTAGGCAATGGGCTGCTTGAGGACTCAATACGCATGTTGGAAGGGCTTTCCCCTTAATTTCAGCACTGTGGACAAATGAAAGGAATGATTTAAACATAGATTCAGTCAAGGGTTTGTGGCTAGTAAAGTCCAATTTTAAGCATTTGTCTTGCTCAGAGTTCAGTAAGTATATTGCAAGCCAACAAAGCATTTTAATGAAGACAAGTTAATCAGAAAAATACGACTGAGTCCATAATAAAATACAATATCTCTAATATAGCTGTAAATAAACCATAGGAAATGAATGGATATGTAGATCAGTGTTTTTAGCTTTCATTTGGTAATAGCCTACATTTTTCTTGCATGGCCTACATTTTGCAGTTTCAGAGCAGCTATTCTCACACATCTGGCCAGCTGCACAACTGGGGCTGCTTCTGCCATTGTGCTCTATCCCATGCTCCTGCTTAACCTTGCCTTTATACCCTGGCCCTTACTCAGCATGCTTTGGGGGTTTTTATTGTTGTTTTTTTCATGCAATCCCAGACTTCTGCTAATGTGATTTTAGGCCATATATTAAATCCAATATTTTGGACGTTATTGGATTTAATGTGGTTTAAGTTTTAAAATAAAAAGAAAAAACAATTGGGAGCTCATTGATAAGTTTTCCCTGTCAATGAAAAGAGATGCTCTAAGCGTACTTCAGATACACAGCAGCTGTGGATTGGAGGTGGCAGCATGCATTAAGTATCACCAAAGGTGCCCCCCCCCCCCGGCTGTAATTGCAGTTTAAAAGCCATGTCTAGTAATCTACTAAAATGAGCAATGTCAAATCTTGACCATAACATCTTAAAACTGCACACGGGCATTTGTACACCACAATCCCCATACACTGATCTGGCCATAATGCCAGGTTGAGTTACAGTGCAATGTAACATGACTGTACCTTATTTGATGGGGGAGGGGGGACTAATTGCATGTAACTACTATTAAGTTGCTCTGTGCTCAAAAAGTGTGCAGTGAGGACAGAATGCCAGCTTGATTCACCTCCTGGCCTCCACTCTTATTCTTTCCTTTCCTGGCAGAGACGACAACCGCCAGCACATCAGCATTCATGGTACCCCCAACCACCAGCGTGTATGACTCAGATGAGCAAAGCAGCGATGGAGCCGTGGCAGTTTCCTTGGTAGTCAGCCTGGTACTGGTGGCATTCAGCATTCACTTTCTTTAGTGAGTATCCCTGATGTCTCTCCAGATGGGTCTCCAAGTGGCCATGACTGGGGTTTCGGAAAAGGATCCCCAGGGAGAGAGCTAAGTTTTATTTATATCCTTCTTCTCAGATTAGATGGACCTTGTGGTCCCTACCAGTTCTATGATGCTGTAATTCCATTAAAGGCAAATGAGTCCTCGAAACATAGCAGCCATTGATCCAAATCCTTTACTTTGGCCCTGTGCAGACCGGCCATGAAGACCATCCTGGGTGTGGAGTCGGGGCGTCACGTCCACATGATGTACACCCCGACTCTGCTCCCAGGGTGCCATGATGCCACGCACTGCTCCACAGTGCTCCTCTGGCGCTGCACCCTCAGAAGAGCCTTCAAGTGGCTCCTTTTTGCACTTTGACCTAGCGCACCTGAATGTGGCTGCAGGCTGCCCCTTAGAGGTGAACTGCACAGGCCCTCTGTCCCCAATAGAGTAGACCTCTTGGTCCAATGGGATTTACCTATGGGTTGACTCACCATTCACCTACTGGATGTACACGTCTACTAACTACAGGGTTCTAGCCATCTTGGGACAAGGACTGGAGGACCAAAAGGGGACCCCAGGGCAATGCCCCTCCCAGTCCAGTGATATGCTTGCCCTGAGAGTTGACAACAGGAATAAAATCCTCAGGTGTCTGAAGGACAGATGGAGGGATTGCATGTCTGAGAAATTAAAGACCAACTACTCCATTTCCAAGCTATCATTTGTTCCTTCTTAATCATGCATGTTTTAATGGCTAAAATCTGTCCTGCTCTCTCTCCTATTGAAAAGCTCAAATGGTGCTAAAGCCATCTTTCCCTAAAAAAAACGAGTTCTTCCCCACAATTGCATGAGAGCAATAGGGTACAATTCTCACTCCAGAAGGCAGAATGGATCTTGGGGTTTCCTGTTCGGCAGTGGGCAAGGCCAAAGGCTCAAGGCAAAACCAATGCCACACAGTTGGAATGAGATGTAATTGGGACACATCCCCATGTTTATGAGGCATGTCTACTCATGGGTTGGTTCTGGTGGAACTGCTTTCAGGCATGCAAAGCACAGCTGGGTTCCATGAAATAGCTTGCTGGGCTCCAAATAGCTTCTTATCACCAATCATTGATTGGAGATAAGAGCAGAAGACATTCGCAGACTAGGTAGGAAGCCCTGGTGGGCTGCATCCCTGAACTACAAGAATAGGACACTAACTCCCCTTCTTTTTCTCTCTTTTGTTCCTTTTTTCCCAATTCCCCATTCCTATAGACCCTGCCTCCAAGCCCCACTGAGGAAGGTCACCAACTTGCCAGACCGTCTGTCTTTGCTTCTGTTTTGCACATGGTCTGAAGGACGTGTCATGTTTCTCTTCATTGCTTCATTTCCTTGAAGGAGGAGTCCTCTTAAATCCAGAGATCCCCCTTCTTGGCTCCCTGCCCTGCCTGGCACCCCACCATCTCCACCTTCCCTGAGTTGAAAATTCAGCCAAGGAACCCTTTCAAAGGACAGAGAAATGCTTCTTGGGCAAAACTGAAGGACTTTGGGGTGGGGTGCTGGGGGTCTGACCTGGTAGAGTGAAAAGAGGAAGGGAGGGTGGAGGGTGGGACAGAGGGGAGCAGGAGGGAGCACCAGCTATCCTGGCCTTGAGTTCGGATCATACAGCTAAGCCATCATGCCAAAGATGCTCCCCTGCAACTCTGGGCCACAGAAGCAAGCTGGATTGGACAGCTCAGGTGGGGAGGCCACTCACCTGGCTCGAAATTGTCGGGGGCAGAAGGGGGACCAACCCTGCAGATGCAACTCCTCTTCTTTCCAGCTGTGAGAAGAGCGAACCTGTCACAAGTCCTTGGCCAAGCAAAACTAGCAAAAAAGAAGTATGGGAAAGCATCAGTATCCCCCCACCACCAGAAAGGAAAGAAACTCTGGGGGCCACAAGACTCGTATGTGTGTGTCAAGAGCAGTGATGGTGGAGGGTGGAAATGAGGTTGTTTTTCTTTTTAAAAAACAAAACAAAAGGACAACGCATATAACTGTACACACCTGCAGCCTGAAATACAAACGGTGTGTCTCCCTGATCGGAACAAGATGGAGGAACCGATCCTGGAACGTCGCTTCCCCTCCCTGACTTCTTGACTCCCTCCGTTTGTAACTGCACCCATCCTGTTTATACAAAGAAACACTTGGGTTTGTGTATTGGTCTTATTACTGGGGAGTGGGGTGTATACGTAAGGGAAATGTAATGACACTGAAATGTCCCCCCCACACACACACCCCTTCTGTACCTCTCCCTCCAAAAAAACCCCAAGTCCTGTTTTTGTAATGCCCCCTTTTGGCCCTCCCCTTTCCCCACCTCCCCCTGGTTCAAAGTGCAGTATTTAATACCGTACGTCCTATTATTCCAAATGAACCATGTATTTGAACTTTTTATAGATGTATATAAAAATATTACAAAATCACACTCACGCGCATACATGTGGGGTGGGGGCAGGGGGGCAGACATAGGAGAGAGGTTGTTCATTAAATGTGACCATTTCATTATGACTTTTCGGTGAACATGTTGTTGTTGTTTTAAGAGAAAACATCCAGGCCAGGAGCTGGCATCTTACTGGTCTCTTACAGAGGTGTAAGTTTTCCCCACAGAAGACATTGGACATTTTTGTCTGATGGAGAAAGGCTGCAGAAATGGAATTGCACATACATTGCCATTGCACATGGATGCACATTGGCTGAAATCCTACATATGAATATAACATGGCATGTGTCATTCTGTGTCCCAACACACAGGTGGAGGAGGTTGTTGTTACTTACCAGTGGGAAAGGGAGGAATGAGGGATGCAGTTCTGACCCTAGAGATTAGTCTCAGCTTAGGCAAGGGCTGACCAATGGAGTATGCCCACCTTTTCCTTGGCAATGAAGGGATGGCAATGAAAGGCTCTTGGCAGAAGTCTTGCCCTGAAAATGTGGTTTGAGTGGTGAACTAAAACTCTGAGAGACCAGGATTTGAATCCCTATTTGACTATGGAGACCCACTGATCAGCATTCATGGTACCCCCCACCACCAGCATGTATGACTCAGATGAGCAAAGCAGCGATGGAGCCGTGGCAGTTTCCTTGGTAGTCAGCCTGGTACTGGTGGCGTTCAGCATTCACTTTCTTTAGTGAGTATCCCTGATGTCTCTCCAGATGGGTCTCCAAGTGGCCATGACTGGGGTTTCGGAAAAGGATCCCCAGGGGGAGAGCTAAGCTATTTGACTATTTGAATCCCTATTTGACTATGGAGACCCACTGGGTAACCCTGGGAAAGTCACATTCTCTCAGCCTCAGAGACACAATAGCCCCCAGCAGTGCAGGGTGGGCAGAACTTCATGGTCAGAATCACTTCCTCCCTTGCCCCCTTCTCTCTGTTAAGGAACAGGAGCAGCTGTCAAGAACTGAATGCTCTCTCCCCCTTCCAAAAATGGGTTTTATGCATACTTAAGCTGCACATTTACGGTCAATGACCCTCTATATCCACAGGTTTTGCATCCACATATGCAACAGTCCATGGCTTGAAAATATCCCTCCCCCTCAAAAAAAATTCCAAAAACTAACCCTTCTTTTTGCCATTTTATATAAGGAACACCATTTTACAGTCTGCCCTATATATTTTATTCTGCATCCACAGATTCAACCATTCATGGCTTGAAAATACTCCCCCCCCCAACACACAAACACACACAAAATTAGCTTCAAAATTGCCATTTTATATAAAGGGCACCATTTCATTACTCTTATTTCTAATGGGACTTCAGCATCCTCAGACTTTGGTATCTATTGGGGGGAGGGTTCCTGGAACCAAACCCCAGTGGATACCAAAGGGACATTTCATTGTGTACATTGATACATATTGCATATACAGGTGTGTGTGTGTGTGTGTTGGGGGTTGCAATTCATTAACAAGATGACATTGCATTTAGTTACATTCATACAAGCCTAGAGTTGGAAGAGACCTCAAGGGCCACCTAGTCCAAGACTGTCATGCAGGAAGACACAATCCTCCATCAGACAAATGGCCATCCAGCCTCTCTTTAAAAACAGCCTCCAATGAAGGAGACTCCACCAGCCTCCAAAGCAGCAGCATCTTCCAGCACTGAAAAGCTCTTACCATCAGGAAATTCTTCCCAATGTTTAGGTGCAATCACTTTTCCTGTAGCTTTGATCCCTTGTCCCATGTTCTAGTCTGTGGAGCAGTAGAAAACAGGCTTGTCCTATTCTCAATATGCTATCCCTTCAAATGTTTAAACATGGCTATCATAGGATCCTAGAGTTGGAAGAGAGCTCAAGGGCCATCCAGTCCAACTCCCTGCCATGCAGGAACTCACATTCAAAGCACTCTGGATAGTTGGCCACCCAGCCTCTGTTTAAAAACCTCCAAAGAGGTAGACCCCACTGCCCTTTCAGGAAGCGTCTTCCACTACATATGTGGTTATACTTTGGGGGCCATTGTTCAGTAGACATACAGGTTTATCACGTAGAGATTTTTAGAGCTTTTGCAGGTCAGTTCCGACATGACTGTGCCTCCAAAGATGCGCATTCACGTCGTAAAGTGAATGTGCTATCAGACGCCATTCCTTTCTATGGGAGCTCCTTGCGAGGTGCTTCTGCAGTGATTCCAAAGTGATCCCTCATTTTGGTAAAACCGGAAAAAAGTGACTTCACAGAATTCGCTTCCAGGCTCCCTTCGATTGCACTGCGAATTAGTCTGGTGTGGAAAACCACTCTGATGTCACTCCCCTTGGCCCCCTGCATCCTGCTCTGTCATCCCCCCTCCTCCTTCATGCCATCTTGCCCCCTCTGCCACCCTGCAACCCATCCCATAATTCCCTGCCTTCTCCTGCATCCCAATCCTGGCCCCAGGGACGCCCAGTGAGCTATCCCATCATCCCCTGCCTTCTCCTGCATCCCGATCCTGGCTCCAGGGACCCCCAGCAAGCTATCCCATCATCCTCTGCCTTCTCTTGCATCCTGATCCTGGCCTCAGCGATTCCCAGAGAGCTATCCCATCATCCTCTGCCTTCTCCTGCATCCCGATCCTGGCCCCCAGGGACCCTCAGTGAGCTATCCCATCTGCCTTCTCCTGCATCCCGATCCGGGTCTCAGCGAACCCAAGCAAGCTATCCCATCATCCCCTGCCTTCTTCTGCATCCCGATCCTGGCCCCAGGGACCCCCAGCGACCTATCCCATCATTCCCTGCCTTCTCCTGCATCCCAATCCTGGCACCAGTGACCTCCTACCATCCATCCCATCATCCCCCGATTGCTCCTGCATTCCCATCTCACCCTCTCTGCTAAACTGCCATCTATCCCATCATCCCCTGACTGCTTCTTCACTCCATGCAGGATGACAGCTAAGGAGGGGGCAGGGAAGGAGGACAGCATCCAGAACCCCACTGAGCATGTGCAAGGGGGCCGATTCGAATCGTTGTGGTAATACAATGTGCACTCACTCCCCTTTGCTTGAATCCGCATCACGTGACTTGCTAGGAATAGAACTGACTCCACTTCCCCCTCGATTCGGAAGGGCAACAGAAAGGCAACCAGGTGTGGGAAAACATCACGTTTTAACCTTAATTCGCATTACTAGACAGGAGTGACTCTGGATCTGGTGTGAAAAAACATCACGCTTTGCATTGCTAGAACAAGAGTGACTGCAGATCGGAGCTGCAAACCCCCCATGTGTGATAAGGTCCATATTCAGTTCATGGCTGCAAAAAGCAGAGTTCCACAAGTGTAGCCATTTCACATGTATTTGTGCTTTCTTTGATGGTGCATAACTATTCTGCAGTGCCTTCAGTGCCCCATTTGAATCACTGGGATTGAACAGCCATTGAACATTTGCGTTCGCACTTAAAATCACAGAATTCTAGAGTTGGAAGAGACCACAAGGGCCATCCAGTCCAACCCATTCTGCCATGCAGGAACTCTCAAACAAAGCATCCCCAACAGATGGCCATCGAGCTTCTGCTTCCAGTTAGTTACAAGCTCCCCCCCCCCCCACTACTACCTCTTCAGTTGTTACACCAAAATCTTCAGAGAGAAACAGATGCAATGTCAGTTGCAGAACTCTGTGTCTGCAGCAAGTCTGCAGGTTCTTGCATTAAGATAATGTTTGAGAGGAATTGAAAGAAACAATCATTTCAGCCTTACAATATTTTTCATGATGCACACACCTGGCCTGGAGAAGAGGAGATTAAGAAGTGATATGATAGCCCTGTTTAAATATTGGAAGGAATGTCATATTGTGGATGGAGCAAACTTGTTTTCTGCTGCTTCAGAGAATAGGACCCGGAGCAATGGATGCAAGCTCCAGGAAAAGAGATTCCACCTTAACATTAGGAAGAACTTTATTACTGTAAGAGCTGTTCAACAGTGAAAGACATTGCCTTGGAGTGTAGTGGAGTCTCTTTCTTTGGAGGTCTTTTAAGAGAAGCTGGATGGGATTGGACTGGATGGCCATTGTTGTCTCTTCCAACTCTATGATTCTATGAAATAGATAATTGTACCCTTGGAATACTTTTCCAGGTTACACACAAACAACACACACACCCCTGTCCTTCTCCCTTTCCTCATTCGTGATTCTTCCTCCTCCTCCTCGTCCACCTACTAACTCACAAGGAAACCTCCGATTGCTTCAGGTCCCGCTGTGAGAGTGAGTGCCTCCAGGACGTCAGACAATTAGCCGGCTCCTCGCCGTCAGCCTTTTAAATGCTCCATTACCAGACAATATGGCTTCATCATTTATTAATGTTTCATTAGTGTTGAAAACATCTGGTAATTAATTATGCACTGATTATAGATTAAGGGCCCTAAAAGCCCGAGTGATTTATTACAGCCGATGGCGGCTTTTCTCTGGAGTGGAAGGCACATGGCTCTTCCTAATGGACAAGGATGGGGAATTGTGTCTGTTGTTTGACCATCCAAGCAACTTGTTTGGGTCCACATTTGGGGAGGGAGGGAAGGAGGAAGGTGCAGTGATGCACAATCAGGCCAGACTGACCAGTAAGTAGAACTGGACAGTTGACCTCTAGCTTCTCATGCTTTGTCTCTTTGTCTTCAAGTTGTTTCCAACTTATGGCAACCCTAAGGCAAACCTATCATGGAGTTTTCTTGGCAAGCTTTGTTCAGAGGAAGTTTTGCCATTGCCTTTCCCTGAGGCTGAGAGAGTGCGGCTCGCCCAAGGTTACCCAATGGGTTTCACGGCTGAGCTTTGTGGTTGCTGTTATATTACAGCTGCTACTGCTGCATCTAGAGATGAAAGTGTTTCACATTTTAGCATTTTGCACAGTGCTCTGGAAACTTTGATTAGTAGGTGACACAAAAGGACAGGAACAACAACAACAACAACAAAACTTTATCTGATAAAGTAGACTTGGGACTTTTATCACATGTGGATTTTAAATAGCCATAAAAGTTGCATAATAGCACCTTTGGTGATATCTTTTGAACAACATCATCGGTCCATATTGGGTATATTCATTGGGTACATGGAGGAGAGATTATGTAGAGGTAACATGATCTCGTTGTTGTTGTTGTTGTGTGCCCTCAAGTCATTTCAAATTTATGGTGATCCTATAACTGGGTTTTTTTGGCAAGATTTGTTCAGAGGAAGCTTGCCATTGCCTTCCCCTGAGGCTGAGACCATGCAACTTGCCCAACATCACCCAGTGGGTTTTGTGGACAAGCGGGGAATTGAACTCTGGTCTCCAGAGTTGTAGTCCAACCATGTGTTTGTGTGTGTGTGTGTTCCGTGCTTTCAAGTATTTTCTGACTTATGGAGACCATAAAGGCAAACTTACCATGTGGTTTACTTTGCAAGTTTTGTTCAGAGGAGGTTTTGCCATTGCCTTCCCCTGAGGCTGAGAGAGAGTGACTCACCCAAGGCCACCCAAAAGATTTCATGGCCGAGCTAGGAATCAAACCCTGGTCCCCAACACTCAAATCATGACACCACACTGGCTCTCAGGGCTTGTCTACACCATTGAAATACTCCTCATTCCATTAAGAATGTGGCACACATGATTCAGAGAAATTTGGGCGTTTTGCACACTGTGGTCCAGGGGACAAAAAACTCCACAAGCGATGGAAGGCTTTGAGCTATGTACTGGAAGATGTGCATTACGGAACTCATGGGTTTACTTGCCTCAATATTAGTCAAAGAGTATAAGAAGACTGAATCCTGCCTCATAGAGGGCCCTCAGGAAGTGTTGCTCATCTGTTAGGGGATCCACTTTGGCTTCCAGCTCTACTTTGTTCATGTATGCCGCATCCATATCCTAAAAAGATCCCAATCAAATTACTCTAGATTTCATTGGGAGAAAAGCTTATATTCTGATATATTCAGGCTTATGTTACAAAAGACAACATGCTTATAACCATTGGCATTGCTGGTAATTTTGGGCAGAGGGAGGGCAAATAGATGCAAATTTGTGGAGGAACATGAAGGGAAGGAAACGTCAATGCAAATGCGCAAAAATCCGCAGCAATTTACACAATACATTTGCATGTAGATTAGGGGTTTGGACTGGATGGTCTCTTCCAACTCTATGGTTCTAGTCCTGAGTTTGGTCCAGGGTTCAGTTTTAATCACGGAAACTGTTTGGAGTCAAACTCTGCTGATCTCAGCCACAGATATATAGACCATTGTAAGGAACAGCTCCTGTCCAAAGTCTCAACTGGAAGTCCTTTCCAAATACATTTGCCCCTCCACATCTGTGGCTTTGACTTTTGTGGAGTTGATTATTCATGGATTTTATTACTGTGTTCTCTCTAGGAATATCTAGGTCCTCCAGCGCAACTCTGTGGCCAACTTTAACTAAAAGTTGCAGTGAAGGACTTAGATTCCTAGAGAGAACATTCCACTAGGCATTTGTAGCTCCTCTGGTGCAATTCTATGGTCAATGTCTGACAGATGTTGACCACAGAGTTGCACTGGAGGTCCTAGAGATTCCTAGAGTGGTGTTCTCTCTAGTAAAAGCATAGTGTTTTTATTATTTGCGGTTTTTCCACATTCAAGGGGGTCCTGTGCCCCTAACGCCAGCAAATGTGGAGGGATGAGTGTACCAGTGGTAGGGCAAAGGAAGAACGGTGCAGCTACCTAAAGACATCTTTTGTGGATTTTATTATTTTAAAGTGGGGAAAATGGGAGATGAGGGGGGGTGTTTAATCACAGAATACCCCCAAACAGTAGCTAGGAGTGTAGGAAGCATTTTGACTGTGCTCTTTGGGAGTGGGCACTGTGCCATTTTAAGTCCAGGAGTAGGTTTTGACAAACAAAAAGTGATCATAGAATCATAGAATCATAGAGTTGGAAGAGACAACAAGGCCATCCAGTTCAACCCCATTCTGCCATGCAGGAACTCTCAATCAAAGCATCCCCACTGACAGATGGCCATCCAGCCTCTGTTTAAAGACCTCCAAGGAAGAAGACTCCACCACTCTCCAAGGAAGGAGTGTGTTCCACTGTCGGACAGCCACCGTCGATGCCCCAGATCGCTTCCTTTGCAACCCCCCCCCCGAGTGTAAAATGTCCCAGGATTCCCTCTGAAAAGCATACTAAAAATCCCCCTCCCTTGGACTCTAGAGGGCATTTGGGCAGAGTGACCAGACATCCTCCTTTCCCAGGATATGTCCTACATTTTAGCCTTTTATTCAGGAGGGGTTTGAAAATGTCCTCCGTTTTGAGCACGATGAAAAAATATTTGATATTTTTAGCTTTTATTTGGTAATGTCCTACATTTTTCTTGATTGTCTTACAATCTGCGGTATCTTGTCCTCCTTTTCAGTGAGGACAGCTGGTCACCTGCGTGTGGTGGTGTTGCAGTCCTCTAAGGTCCTCTCGGGTGTAGCCGCACTGCAGAATTAAAGCAGTTTGACACCACTTTAAGGCTATGACTCTATCCTATGGAATCCTGGGATTTGTAGTTTGGTAAGGTATTCAGCCTGGACTGTTAGAGAGCTCAGGTGCCTCATTGAACTACAAATCCCAGGATTCTTTAAGATAGAGAACCCCTACTCTCTGAAAATTGCCAGTCCCTGCTATTGGGTTGTTCTAAATGGAAACTACATGCATTCTACTACTGGTGATGGCTGGTGCCTCCATGTCAGATGAGAAGTGAATCCACTCTGGGTTTTAGGCTCAACAATTTGGATTGCTCTTTTAAATTCAGGATAAAACCTGGGATGGTTTCACCACTCCATTGACATCGAAGCCAGTTTCCTCCTCCTCCAGCAAGACTTAAGAAACAACAGTCACTCTCTCTGTAATGCACTGGATATGCAGTTTGCCCTCATTGTTCATTGCACAAGGGGCCATCAAGAAAAGAGGATCACACGCTTCAGTGCTGGCTTACTGAGCCTAAAATGTTAGATGTCATGCAATGGGGTAGACATCCCAAGCTGGAAATCTCCAGATGTGGTTCACTACAAATCCCCAGGCAATAATACGGTGGGATTTGTAGTCCAACACATCTGGAAGCTCTCATGGTGAATAAGATGACAGAGCTAACTTAAAATTACACACAAAAATGGGCTTTTGAGAGAGCCAATAACAAAATACAGTGGGCCCTTGTTATACACTGGGCTTTGGTTCCAAGATTCCTCGTGGATAACAAAATCCGTGGATGCTCAACTCCCATTAAATATAATGACATAGCAAAATGGTGTCCCTTATAAAGAATGGAAAATCAGGCTTGGATATTTGAAATTTATACTTTTTTGGAACATTTTCAAACCGTGGATGCTTGAATCCATGTATAAGAAATCCGTGTATAAGGAGGGCTGACTGTATGTCATTGGGGACAACAGTGACAGCCAAATATGCCATTCCCTTTAAAGCTCAGAGCTCTTTTCAAAACTGCAGATTTGATTAATGAATTAATTAACAAGCAAGGCAACAAACTGAATTTCCACCATCCCATCATTAGCGACAATGAATTGATTATTTCCTTTTCTGATTAGCAATGTTCACAAATTAATTATACCAACATGTGATGAAAAAACCCTTCTTCAATGTTGTAGCTCTTACTGATGTATTTTTGGGTGCTCAATTTAAAAAACATAATAAAATTGTCGTTCCACATGGTTCTTTCACCAATTTGTTATTTTTATCAATTGAGTATTAACTCAGATTTGATTAAGTATGGACGCTGAAGTTCCGGCGCGGTTCCTTCTAATGCTTTTGTACAGATTTTGTGTTTCATGTCAGCGGATTAAAGCATTTTGCAAGTCTATTAGAAGACTTTAACCCCTTACTTACTCTTTGCAGGGTAAATCTTTGTAGGATCATTTCACTCAGTGTCATATTACAACACAGAAATGTCAAAGCGAGTTGTGAAAAAACTGTGATGAAGCAAATCTGAGGTCCTTTTTGGATTTAGAACACCAAATTCTTAGAAAACCAGCTTTTAAAATATATATATATGACGACCCTTAATTTTGCAGGCCTGTGTTATTAACCCTAACATTAAAGTCAACATTGACTGGCAGCCTTATGTTTTGTCCCAACAAGAGTCGACCCTGTCAGCTAACTATTGAGCCACAGAATCCTGGAATCATAGAATCATAAACTCCAAGAGCCATGCAGTCCAGTCCCATTCTGCCATGCAGGAAAACACAGTCAAAGCACTTCCAACAGCTGGCCACCTGGTCTGTTTAAAAGCTTCCAAAGAAAGAGTTTCCACCACCCTCCATAGCAGTGTCTTCCATGACCGAACAGCTCTTACCATCAGGAAGTTCCTCCTAAGGTTTGGAATTTCTTTTCTTTTAGCTTGCATCCATTGCTCTGGGTCCTATTCTCTGGAGCAGCAGAAAACAAGCTTGCTCCACCCTCAATATGATACCCCTTCAAATACCTAAACAGGGCTATCACCTCTTAACCTCCTCTTCTCCAGGCTAAACATACCTAGCTCCCTAAGTCTCCCTTCATAAGGCTTGGTGGGTTCCAGATCTTTCACCATTTTGTCATCCTCCTCTGGACACCATCCAGCTTCTCAACATCCTTTTTGAATTGTGGCGGCCTGAACTGAACACAGTATTGCCAACACACAACACACAAGTAAATCATATACTGTAGATTCAATGGCCGCACTCTATTGTCTTAAGCCTCCAAGTCCTCTCTGACTTATGACAGTGCTCTCCTAGCATTTCTTCTAAGGAGGTTTGCCCTTTTCTTTCTCTCAGACTGAGAGAGGGTGACATGTTTAATGTCCCTTAGTGGGTTCCCATTCCCATGGTTGAGTATGGATTCTAACCCTGGTCCCCTGAAGCCCTAATCCAACACTCAAACAAACCAGTACATCATACCAGTGATGCCTCTAGTATTGGTACGACCCAGTACAATTGCCTGGAAGGGGATACTGGTGGGGTGGCACTGGCTGCCTGCCTTGCCCCTGCCCTCCCATTGTCTCACATGACCCCCCCAAGTTACCTGACCAGCTGCTGCCCAGCGAGACCCAGAATGGGCTGCCAGGCAATGGCAGTAGGCTACCCTGCCCTTCCTCCCCTCCCACGGCTTCACTAACTCAAATGGTTGCCTGGCCACCCCGCACCCACCCACTGCCCACCTGGGGATATCAGAGACAAGATGAGCAAGTGACACAGAAGGGGCATGTGATGTGGCAGTCAAGAAAGCCAATGTGATTCTTGGTTGCATCAACAGGAGTATAGTGTCTAGATCAAGGGAAATAAGAGTCCCACTCTATTCTGCTTTAGTAAGGCCTCACCTGGAAGACTGTGTCCAGTTCTGAGCACCACAATTCGGAAAGAATGGTGAGAAACTGGAGCATGTCCAAAGGAGGACAACCAAAATGGTGAAAGGTTAGGAAACTACCAAGCCTTATGAGGAGCAATTTAGGGAGTTGGATATGTTTAACCTGAGGAAGAGAAGGTTAAGGGGTGATATGATAGCCCTGTTCAAATATTGAAAGGGATATTACATTAAGGATGGAGCAAGCTTGTTTTCTGCTCCTCCAGAGACCAGGGCAATGGAGCAATGGATTCAAACTACTGTACAGGAGAAGAGATCCCACCTTAACATTAGGAAGAACTTCCTTACAATAAGAGCTGTTTGATAGTGGAATAATACACTGCCGCATGGGGTGCTGGAGTCTCTTTCTTTGGAGGTTTTTAAAGAGAGGCTGAATGGCCATCTGTCAGGAGTGGTTGCTTGTGTGTTCCTGTATGGCAGAATGGAGTTGGACTTGATAGTCCTTGAGGTCTCTTCCAGCTCTATGATTCTATAATTCTATGATTTCTCTTCCAGTGCTTTGGCTCCCTTATCTGAGATCCATGGTACCAGAGAAGGCAGGAGGCATGCACATGCATGTGCCCTTCCTTCTCCAGTGCCTGGGCTCCCTCATCCAAGAGAGCCAGAGCAGTGGAGAAGGCGTCACCTGGTGTGGTCCGTACAACCTGCACCCCTATAATGTTGCCACTGCATCACACTAGTTCTGTTACTAGCTATACTCTAGTCAAGATTAACAGTAGGCTGCAGGCCATGTTGTTTCAAAATGCTATTAAATTGCACTCACACACACACACATACTTCAGGGACCTGCTGTCAAAAACCAGGCTCCAATAAATAACTTGTACAGCATTGTCCCAAGACAGATGGCAGATTTATCTGGAGTCTGCATTATCATAATACGTGTTGGATGCAAGACCAGACATGCTGAGCATGAGAGGTTTTAAGGTAATAAAAAAAAAAGTCAGGCCTATGAAGGCTCTGAGGGGTGGCTATAATTTGTTATTAGCAAGCAATGAAGAAAAGTATGCATAGCTATGCTGGAGTCTCTGGGGTTGTCAGATGGAAAATCCTTCACACAGATGTAGGAGTATATCACACAGAGCTTTTTGGAGATTTTCCGGCTCAGTTCCGACGTGACTGCGCTTCCAACGATGCGCATTCACATCGTAACGTGAATGTGTTATCAGATGCCATTCCTTTCTATGGGAGCTCCTTGCGAGGTGCTTCCGCAGTGATTAAAAGGAACCCCTGGTTTAGTAAAACTGGAAAAAAGTGACTTCACAGAATTTGCTTCCAGGCTCCCTTCGACTGCACTGCAAATTGGTCTGGTGTGGAAAATCACTCTGATGTCACCCCCCTTGGCCCCTGCATTCTGCTCCGTCATCCTCCTCCTCCTCCTTCATGCCATCTCGCCCCCTCTGCCACCCTGCAACCCATCCCATAATTCCCATCATCCCCTGCCTTCTCTTGCATCCCAATCCTGGCCCCAGGGACCCCAGAGAGCTATCCCATCATCCCCTGCCTTCTCCTGCATCCCGCTTCTGGCCCCAGGGACCCCCAGAGAGCTATCCCATCATCCCCTGCCTTCTCCTGCATCCCGCTTCTGGCCCCAGGGACCCCCAGAGAGCTATCCCATCATCCCCTGCCTTCTCCTGCATCCC